>NC_143030.1:30537092-30837092 GCF_057628025.1 Oncorhynchus mykiss
TAGCCTGACTGCCATTAGGTACCGAGATGAGATGCTCAGACCCCTTGTGAGACCATATGCTGGTGCGGTTGGCCCTGGGTTTCTCCTAATGCAAGACAATGCTAGACCTCATGTGGCTGGAGTGTGTCAGCAGTTCCTGCAAGAGGAAGGCATTGATGCTATGGACTGGCCCGCCCGTTCCCCAGACCTAAATCCAATTGAGCACATCTGGGACATCATGTCTCGCTCCATCCACCAACGCCACGTTGCACCACAGACTGTCCAGGAGTTGGCGGATGCTTTAGTCCAGGTCTGGGAGGAGATCCCTCAGGAGACCATACGCCACCTCATCAGGAGCATGCCCAGGCGTTGTAGGGAGGTCATACAGGCACGTGGAGGCCACACACACTACTGAGTCTCATTTAGACTTGTTTTAAGGACATTACATCAAAGTTGGATCAGCCTGTAGTGTGGATTTCCACTTTAATTTTGAGTGTGACTCCAAATCCAGACCTCCATGGGTTGATAAATTTGATTTCCATTGATAATTTTTGTGTGATTTTGTTGTCAGCACATTCAACTATGTAAAGAAAAAAGTATTTAATAAGAATATTTTATTAATTCAGATCTAGGATGTGTTATTTTAGTGTTCCCTTTATTTTTTTGATCAGTTTGATATGCCGTTTTAGCAGATGCTTTTATCCAAAGTGACTTACCGTCATGTGTACATATATTTTGCTATGGGTAGCCTCAGTGGAATGAACCCGCGACCCTTCAGATGGTTTCACATTAGCTATTGATCTCCGTTTCCCTGTCCTTGTGACTCTGCATCACCTCTCCATCTGCCATATGGCCTCACTGGTTCCTTCTCTCGCTCATACTTACGTCTCCTCCGCTTGCAGGACTCTGGAGCCTTCCTCTGTGTGATTGATGACTCCAATGAACACATGCTGTCTGTGTGGGACTGCGCCAAAGGAACCAAGCACGCAGAGGTTAAGGTAAAGCAATGCACCAAGACACACACACATGCACACTTGGCATTCATGCAAGCACACAGGCACGGACACACCTACATGCATGCACACACGAACACACACACACTCATATATTCATATTGCACAGTAGGTTTATTGCAGTAAAATAGTAATAATCAATATCATTTACAGTATACATCTGCTTCCTTGTGCTATAACAAACCTGCTCATGTACATGAAATAAGCCTCTAGTGTAGCCTTTTTGCTGGGAGCCAAGCCTGTCATTTGTGTGCGTAGGCTTTGTTAAAGCCAGCATTCCTTAGAGTGAGAATCTGTAGATGCCTGAAAAAAGAGGACTGTTTGCGTAGATTAAGAAAAAAATATGGCGTCCACGTCATCTCGTTCTGTCGCAGACTTCTGTCCCAAATTTCTCAACTTCCCTGAGAGTAAGTTCAGCAACGTTGCCACGGCAACTGTGTAAATATTTTAGACAGTGAATTTGTCAGTGTGTGCGCGCGTGTGTGACTGTGCGTGTGTGTTGGTGGGTGGTTTGGATATTAGGTGGGTGTTTATATGAGCTCATTTCCTGTCTTTGGTCCTCAGTTTCTTGTAGCACACATGTATGAATCGCCAAATTGATTTTGCATAAGCATAATTTGTCATGAGAGTGCCATAGATTCAAGAGTACAGTTTTGGATCTCCAGCAAAAATTGGGAGTGGTCACATGGTCGGGCGGGCGGGCGGGAGGGGGGGGGTTAGCATCCCACATAAATATAGCAGTTTGTTCAATGTACAGTATGTAACATATGCCCATCCCCCACTGGACTGTAATATAATAGCTCAATGCTTTGTTTCATATAGTGCAGCTGCTGCCCATTGAGACTTTGGTGCAGGAGTGTTAGGCATTATACCCTCTTTTACAACATTGTCCTCAAGTTAATTCCAAGGGTGGCAAAATCATAGAAATGCAGTTCTGAGATATTGGGATTCACCGTTTTCAATTGATATTTAGCATTTGAATCAATTATTTCATGACTTGAACTCTTCTCCTGGTGTGTGTTAATCCAGAGCACCAACGAGGCAGTGTTTACAGTAGAGTTCAACCCCAACGACAGCACCAACATCATCACCTGTGGGAAGTCTCACGTCTACTTCTGGACGCTAAGTGCTGGCTCACTCACCAAGAAACAGGGCATCTTTGGGGTGAGTGTAATCCATTATAAGCCCCTACAAGTACATTGACAGCCTTTTTCACATTGTCAAAAGGTTAACAGCACCCTGTAAATATGACCGACTGGGTATATCAAACCCGGCTAATTTGAATGCCTCAAGAAAGACTATTATAGCCCACTGAGCTAAAGCCTAGACTAGTCTGCAGGTCTCAGGCAAGGCTATTTATCACTGAACCACCTCCACTACATATAGTCATTCATACTCTTTTGTTGTATAAATGTTTGTCTTTATCTACTGTCAGAAATACAAAGATCCCAATAAATATAGTCATTCAAACTTGTTTGTGATGTTTCCTCTCTCTTCTCTTTTAGAAATACAAGAAGCCCAAGTTCATCCAGTGCTTTGTGTTCAGCCTGACGGGAGACGTGCTGACTGGGGACTCAGAGGGGAACATCCTGACATGGGGCAAATCACCCGGCGACGTCAAGACACTGGGGAAAGGGGCCAAAGGTAACTGTCTGTTCCAAATTACAACTAGGTTCTCCATATGAAATAAATGTAATACCTTTTTTTTTTTTTTTTCATGGATAACATATTGTTTCATTTGATTTAGTACCTCCTCAACCAACTATGCTACCAGACTCCATAGCTGTGACACTTTTTTTTCCCCTTGCTCTCCAAATGTGTGAGACCTGTGACAATAGTAAGTAAGTAGCCTTGGCTTGTGTGAGCCGGAACGGCTCATAGGAGCAGGAGCCCATCTCCTGTTTCTGTAGAGTGAGGCAGCATGATGTACAAGTTACACCCCCTGGACAGGACGCTCGTCGTATCGCAGGGCCTGTGACAATAGACAAAGTCATCTTCTCACTTCCTCCTTTTGCAGAGACATTCCAGATCATGCGGCAGACGCGGGCCCACGACGGCAGTGTGTTTACTCTGTGTATGCTGCAGGGGGGTGCTCTCCTCAGCGGCGGGGGCAAAGACCGTAAGATCATCCGCTGGAGCGCTGACCTTGCACCCGAGAGAGAGTGTGAGGTGAAAGACGCGTGTGTGTGTGTGTGTGTGCATTGTCGCTCTTAATAACCAAACTGAGCGTGTTACAACCCCTTTTTGTGGCTATTTATGTATTATTTCAGAATAATACCTACGTTTTTATGTATTTGTTATAGATTCCAGAAAAGTTTGGGGCGGTCCGTTGCATTGCGGATGTAGACGGGGAAGAGTTGTTGGTTGGTACCACCCGAAATGCCATCCTGAGGGGCACTTTCTCTGACGGCTTTGTGGCTATAGTACAGGTATGTAAACATCAGCATGATGGAGTATATGTCGAGTGATATGTGGAATGGTTTGCGGTTACACACCTGGTCCGCACATGTTCTGCGTTCCGATTCCCTACACGTCTCCCCGACGTGCACAGCGCACTTTCTCGCTCCCCGTTGTGGATTTAAAAGCATTCGATTGTTGTATCCATGGGCCAAACTACTGGAGGTGTCAACCATGTCTTACTCCAGTCCAATCAGTGTCGAGGAGTGAACATTGAGGCTTAGAGAATAGAAACCTTAAGCCAGCGTGTGTGTGATAGTGTGTGTTGCTCTCCTCTGTGCAGGGCCATGTGGATGAGATGTGGGGCTTGGCCACACACCCCTCCCAGGATGTCTTCCTCACCTGTGGACATGACAGACAGGTGTGCGTGTGGAACACAGAGGAGCACAAACTGGACTGGTGCACCACGCTAGAGGTGAACGGGCATAAATGCACACACCTACACACACCTACACACACACACACACGGTGAAACATATTCTTAAATACTTATCCTCATATTTTTCAGGAGTATGGACTGTGTGCTGATTTCTGTCCCAATGGGGCTGTGGTGTCTGTTGGGCTCAGCACAGGCAGGTGAGACACTCCACTCTGAAATACAACCGCATCAAACACGAAGACGAGAGCAGGCAATACAAGTATTTCATTCGTTATCTGCTAATCTACTGCGTTAATCAGTGTCAATGCGTTCCTGTTTGTCACGATGTCGACGCTAGATATTTACCCCAAACTCCGGGACGATAAAGCAGACTCGTTTGCCTGGAGGATCGAACCTTCACGCTGGTTGTGTTCCTCTCTCTCCCTGTAACAGGTGGCTGGTCCTTGACCTGCAGACCAAAGACATAGTCTCAGACTACACCGACGGGAATGAACAGCTGTCCGTAATGAGATACTCAACAGGTCAGAGGTCAAGCTCCTTCAGTGTGTCACAATGGAGCGAACGTCAATCATGCTTCAGCAATACGTGCTGACTCACCACTAGGTTTGACCTCTGTTGTTTGTATTTATCTCTATTTGGAACGTGTTTTTTTTTTGTTTTTTTACCCTTTCAGATGGTAGCTTCCTGGCCGTGGGTTCCCATGACAACTTCATCTACATCTATAACGTCACAGAGAGTGGACGGCGCTACTCCCGCTACGGAAAGTGTAACGTAAGTTGCAGTGCCGTCCTGGGATGTTGCGGATGGTTGTGGATTATTTATGTCATGAATGAATGATCCATTGTGGGTTACAGTTTGGAGCACAGTGGCCCTGTTGTTCAGTCAGACGCGGGACATATTCGTCACGTTGTGTCACTTTGTCATGTCTGTCACTTTTAGGGTCACTCCAGCTTCATCACTCACCTTGATTGGTCCAAAGACGGGAAGTACATTATGTCCAACTCAGGCGATTACGAAATCCTTTACTGTGAGTGACTGTGCAAACATCTACATTTTTTTATTTGTGCATTTGTGTCTCATTTGAACACGTGTATATTTTTTATGTGACAACATGTCTAATTTCCCCTAAGTCAATTATCCTAAGGACTATGTTACTCAAACAGGGGACATCGCTGGAGGCTGCAAACTGTTGAGGAACCGCTATGAGAGCAAAGACAGAGAATGGGCGTCCTACACCTGCGTACTGGGCTTCCACGTCATGGGTGAGAAGAACCAGCATTCAAACTATCTCGAGCCTCTCAATATCACTCAACCCTTTACCTGTGGCTGAGGGGCTGACGTGTTATTGTGCGTCGTCCCACAGGTGTGTGGTTGGAGGGTTCAGACGGTACAGACATCAACGCCCTCTGTCGCTCCCACAATGAGAGAATGGTGGCGGTGGCCGACGACTTCTGTAAAGTCCACCTCTTCCAGTACCCCTGCCCAAAACCCAAAGTCAGTAATAATTCAGTGCCACATTTTTCAATTGATTTCAATCATTTTTACTCCTTCCACCAGACAGCTCACCACATATCAAATGTCTTATTTGACCCATCAGGCTCCAAACCACAGCTATGAGGGCCACGGCAGTCACGTGACCAACGTGCGCTTCACCCACTGTGACAGTCACGTGCTCTCCATGGGCGGCAAGGACACCTGTATCCTCCAGTGGAGGGTCAAGAGAGGAGGGACGGGGGACAGCGGTGGAGACCGCCTACACTCCTCCTCTTCCACCTCAACCAGCTCCCCAGAACCTTAAGGGAGAGAAGGAGACATGGAGAGAAAGACAGAGACTGAGAGAATCAGAGAGAGGCTGATAGAGAGACAAAGGGGAGAGAACGTTTACAGAGGGAGAGCGAGAGGGAGGGAGCAACTTAGAAAGAGAGTGGCTTCTGGACCTGTGGCGTACTGTTTGTGTCTGGCTTTTAAATCGAAGCAGGTTTAGGAATCACATCCCTGATGTCCACAGGATTCTCTGTTCAAACACAATGGAGTTTTGTAATGCAGATATGAGCCACACATGACGTAATGAAAACATTTAATACATCTGGGCACAATTTACTTCTCAGAATGAGTGAAATGCTGTTGCATCTTTGTGAATTTCCTAGATTGATGCAATTGAAAAAGGTCAAACTGTTAACAACTGACTGTTGGGACTGCCATCAATTGTTGAAAACATTCCAAAATATCCTATTTTGTTTACTAAATTGTTTACCATGCCAACTTACCCTATTGATGTTTTATGGTTGTCTTCTCATAAATGTCATATAAAATCATACATATCTTGTGCTGTTGCGATCTATGAATATTAACTTTTTATGTGCTTCTGACAAATTTTGCATTTTGCTACATGTTGACAATCACTCAAGTGCCTTAGAATTGAATAACAAAAATATTTGCTTTACTCATTGTAGTTTAAACTAATCTCCTGAGTATTAGACAAATTCTGAAATGTTTACCTTCATTGTACACTTTGCTTTTGTATTGGATTTCTTCTATGTTTATTTAAAAGTACTTTTGAATGGGTCGTGGTTTTCTTTGTCTCCAGATATTTCGATCAATAAACTATGACAAACTAGTGCTTATGAATTCATAGCATCCATTCATTATAAAAGCATGCTTGCATTTCCAGTTACACTGTAGCGCTAAAAACTGTATGCTATCGAAATGAACGCTAGAGGGGAGTGTTGTTCAAATGATGACCTTTGAGTTGTCATTTTGCTTACTGCATCAATGTAGATTTTAGAGGAAGTCTGATGGAAGGCTGTTTCTCATCAAAGTGCTCATCTGCATACTCTTCATGCGAAATATGCTAATCAGATTATCTGCCTTCAGTATTACTTGACTTATCTATGGGCTGACACAATGGTGTTGGTGATGGTTGGAGCAACTCTGTCTTGCTGAGAATTGTGTGTGTGTGTGTGTAATAAGTAGCCGGAGTTTTCCGATTCGAAGTTACATTTTCCGGAGATGACGTTTACAAACGAGGGGGAGCAGTGTGTGTGTGTGTAAGTAAACTGAGCGGAGGTGAAGAAGAGGAGGATGAAGCTGGGAGCTGAGGATGGGAGGAAGAGTGGAGTAAGAGACAGGCTAGCTATCAAGGGCTGTGTATGCATGCCTGCCTGCAAGTGTGAATGCGTGAGTGAGTGTGGAAGAGGGAGGTCGTTATCGGACTGAAACAAAAGACGCATTTTGGAACCCCGAAACATTGCAACGGAAACTTTAAACTTTTACCCGCCAGAGCTTGGCTACTGTGCCGGGTCCCGGCTTTGTTTCGCGGCGGGTGAGGTCTCTAATAAATGCAAGGATAAAATAGCTCCAGATCGACATTTTTAACGCAGGAGGGGAATCCCTTTGGACAGTGTTTTGTTGGGGGTAACGAGAGAATGGCGGCCAACATGTACCGAGTGGGAGGTAAGTATTTATTTTATTTTTTTATTTTGAGGAGCCCTCACGGTGAATGTTAGCTAGCTATGCTAGGGTAATTAGCTGGCTGATTTGCATTCGCTAGCTATCAAGCGAACGGTTGTTATTTCCGCGAATGCTGGCCACCAAGTTAGCAGGCTAGTGCTAGCTAACTTAATAGCGAGACGTGTTAAATTAGAACGCGTTCGTTGGCTAACGACCTCACGTCAGTTGTATTTTACGACTAGTTAGTCCACTTGTAGTGTAGTATAGTCAACCAAGTTTTTATATATAGCCTGCCGCTAATTGCTTTGTTGAAACCAATGATTTATGTCATTGGCTGAACCCAGCAAGTTAACTTTAGTCAAACATGGTTTGACCAGCAACATTTTTACAGTCAGGCTATCTATCTATGTTATCTAGCTAGCTAGCTAGCTAGCTGTATATTTTTAACTCGCAAGTCAGCTTGCTAGCTACGTAGTTAGCGTAAATTAACGTTAGCATGCACGGCAAGGAAATGTATTATCGTTGGGGAAGACGTATTGTTACACTTCAAACTACTCTGCAATTTGTAACATATTTTGTAGTTACTATCATTTAGCTGCATTGTTTAGCTGCCAAGGTCAATATAGTGCATTTAGCTAAATAACAACACTGAGGTCTGCATGTTAAAAAAGCCGGTAAGCGTGCGTTGCGTTAGGTAGCAAAATGGCCAGAGTTAAGCCGGCTCCTCAATCCCTAGGGTAGACCGCTTAATTTGATCATCAACATTGCAATGATATGCGATACTATTATTGGTGGTGAGAAAGATGATCAACATCAGTGATCTTGACTTGGTTGGTGCAACGTTGTTGTAATTCACGTTCCCTTTCATGTCTTGGCTCGAGTCAGTGTTTTGGTGGATGCACAGCTACTGTGTCTGTGAAATATAGCCATACGTTCTGGCTATTTTATCGATGTGTAAGGTTTCAACAAGAGGGTCACGTTGATTAAACCGTGCTGTCTGCTTTCTGTGCATAATATAACTTGAACAATATAGCCTACAGCAGGCATTGAATTCTACATCATTGATAAAGACATACAGACGTCTTGCAATATATGTTGATGTTGCGTTGGGCTATTTTACAGGCAACAGCATAGATGGATTTAACTACTGACTGTCTGAAAGACATGACACTGCTGAGACTATTATTTCTTCCATGTCATTGTTTTAGTTGCAGGATTATGCAGTCATTGATTTCACCTCTACTAACATGACAATTTCAGTTTGGCATTTCAGCCTTTTATCCCACCCCCCACCCACAGTGCTCTATGCTGACTTTTTTTTACAAGTTGAAAAATATTAGAGGAAATAGAATCTGTAGTTTTTCAAGGTGCACTGGTGCTCCTAAATAAAAAGTCGAAGTTGCACCCCAAAATATTTAGGTGCTTTTCCGAGTAAAATGGTCTCACTGTAGAGCCCCTCCCCCCACGGTCATCTTGGCCTTGAGACTGTGCCCGAGATGGCACTGCCCCACAGATGGTAGTGTCTTCCGGCCTGTCTGTCTGCAAGGCCTGCTTGCCTAATCCCTCACAGCACTGCATCCTAGCACCTCAGAGCGCGACAAAATGCTTATTAACCCGTGCACCGTCGCCCTCCTGGGGGGGAACCTTCCCAGAAAGCGCTCACACAAGGCAGCCATTACATCTATTGTTGTTCCTCCGCTGAGGAAAGTGATGTTCTTGCCAATTTTTCTCGCTCCAGTCAAGGTGGTCACATGAACCACTGCCTAGCAGAATAAATACCCAGTTGGGTAGCTCTGGGCCAGCGTTTCCGAGTAGGTGTACTGATCTAGAATCGCCCCCCCCCCCCCCCCCCCCCCGTCCATTCAATCTTATTCATTGTGAACTAATAGGTTGAACTTATCCTTTATCAGCACTCCTATTCTGAGACGTGCTATACATATGGCCACTAGTCTAGTATGCAGTGGTGTGTCAAGGAAACTTGTTCTTGTCGAATTTCATTGTATAATCAAAATGGTGTGTTTAGCATATTCTGTTATCTTCCCAAACAGTAGAGACAGACCATACACGATTGCTCTCTTCTTTTGGCTGCTAAGAGTCCTTGAAAATATGTTTTCATGCGACTTCCCTCAATAGTTGAATGACTCACAGCTACTGACTGTGTTGCTCCACGTCTGTGGTAGAGTTTCTGCTCTGTAATAAAATGACGTGTCACTCTTGACAAATTGTGTGTTGGCTATGAATTTGTGCTCTAATTATTCATTTGAATATGAGGGCGCTGTGTTATATTTGCTCAGTTGCGGTTATTTCTGAGGGTCCCACATGTCATAGCTTTGCCATTTTTGTCTGGACCTCGTCTGATCTTGGATAGTCTGCTGGATTTAGGCTTGCTACTGTATTTAAACATGCCTTTACCTCATATAAGATCACATGTCCCTTCTGGTGAATTGTGTTTTAAGCTGTTACTTGTCTCCATTCCCAGAATTGAATGCCTTGGTCTCGGGCTAGGTCCTGCTTTATAGCCAGAGGAGCCCATTGAAATCAACATTTTATTTGTCACATGCGGCTGAAAAACAGATGTAGACCTTACCGTGAAATGTTTACTTACGAGCCCTTAACCAACAATGCAGTTTAAAAAATATTTACTAAATAACTAGAGTATAAAATAAGAAGCAACACAACAAAATGACCATAACAGGGCTGTATGTGGGGGTACAGGTTAGTCGAGGTAATTTGTACGTGTTGGTAGGGGTGAAGTGACTATCCATAGATAATAGACAGTGGCAGGCTGGATACGGGTCCTGTTGATATAGTGGCGCAGCGGTCTAAGGCACTGCATCTCAGTGCAAAAAGGTCCCTGGTTCGAATCCAGGCTGTATCACATCCGGCTGTGATTGGGAGTCCTATAGTGCGGCGCCCAATTGGCCCAGGGGTCCGGGGTATATAGCTCATGGAAGGAATCAGGGCTAAGGTCAGTGAGATTGAGATTGAGGGTCCCGGCCCTTGTGTAGTATTGACTGTTTTGTGACATTTGCTTGGTTACATGGGAGTTCATCCAATAGAAGTGTATGGAATTGGTGAAAATCCACTCACCCGTGTTTCAGTCCAATGTCTCAACAGCAACATGCTATTAATGGATTGTAGGTTGTTAGTGTTTGCCACGGGTGTTTTGTAAGTAGCAATAGATGACCTGGTAAGACTGTGATCCTAAAACGATAGAGCATCCATTGCTTCATGAAAGGGCAGATCCGAACGGCACCGCAAGTCATTATAAATGTATAGACCTAATTAGGCAGTTCTTCAGATTTTTTTTTAAGGGCTCCCTCCACTCACTACTCTGAATCCACCCACAAGCACCTAACACACTGCGCCACAACTGCCACCGTACAGTAACTGCAATAGACGAGAAGCATATTACGCTTCCTGCGATTATTTGTCCTTCAAACAACAATTGGTCATATTGAAATGTTTAACCTACAAATTGAACATTGTAGGCATCTGGTTAATGCTGACTGACTCTGAGTGTCTGAGCTGAGGTTGTCTTTTCAGAAGGGCAGATTGTGATCCCCATTCAAAAAGCCCCTGGTCCTTTGATCTGTGAGGCACCACTTTAGTCTGCTGTCTCCCTGTCTCTCACCGTTTTCATCCAGGCAGGCACGGAGCCCCCATAGCGTGGAGAGAGGGCTTCATGTTTTCATTTGTCCCGCTGGGGCAAGACCGAGAGCCGAGAACATCGATGAATATGGAGAAAGAGGGGTGAATGGATGATGGGAAAGAAGAGGATGACAGTGCTGTGTGCGGTCTTTTCTTTTCTCTTGAGCCAGTGTCGGTGGTTACATAATGGCAGCGGGGGAATTTCTCCCGTCTTCCACAACGTGTTCTTTTAACCTAGGAGCGGAAAATATTTTTGGTATCTCTTGATTGTTCTGGCAATTCTCACATAGAAACTTAATTAGTAGGGATGATGATTGTTGTCTAAAAATTGGAAAAATCAAAATTGTCCTAAAATGTCAAATTTCATCATGATTTTCATCATGATTTTCAATAAAGTGGTTTATAAGACACGTGTAAAAAGCATCCTTTCACCCAATGAAGTTTTTTATGTGAGGGTTGCCAGAATTCTGAGATACCGAAAATATTACTTTGCTTGCGTGGAATTGCCCCTGGGCTACATCCTGGAACTCTCCTTCTATAGAATAGATATGATTGCTGATGCATTCCAATGTTGGTGTCCGTCTTACGGTTAGTGTCCCTGATCATATCCAAGGCGACAGCATTGCTCGTAGACACCCATTTTCAATCTGTTTTCTGTATTATCCAGGTTTGACTGGCTATGTCTTGGTGTAGACAATGTCCAGTCTCCACGATAGTTATAGATATTGTCACATAATTTGCTTGTATTTCCTAGATTAATGTTGAACAGAGCTGTTGATTCATCAGGACAGTTATTTTGCTGAGAGTTACGTTACAGGGCCTTTGGCTTTTGCCAAATGACCTGCAAATGACCCCTAAAACACACTGGTGGGGTTCCCCTTCCAAAACACTGCTAGATCCAAAATATTGGCCACGCGAGCCAAAATATCACCCGTCATGCCTTAATCACTGGCGAGAAATAATTTCGAGGTGTGTTTTTGATATTGTAACCTAAACCGAATGAGTAGCCAAGGCCTATAATACTGGGCATACCAAAACAATTTTGGTGTGTCTTTCAAGACTGACTTCTCTTCTGGGTGATCAATTGATTAGCCTATTATTTAGACTTCTCTACTTCAGTCATAGGCTACTATCAATGGGCTGTGGGGAAGAGATTGAGGCCCACCATCTCTGTAGACAAAGACAGAGTAGGCAAAGGTGCTGGGCTTTGTTCTTTTAACTGAGGTCCCTTTTTTTTTTTTTGAGGGGGTGTCTCTTTTCGGTAACACCAGCATCTCTAATAATGTCATGAGATATGAGGGAAATTCCCGAGATGTCACATGCAAACAGAAGTCATCTTATAGTGGTACTGTAGTCTGGCGTAGCCTAGGATGGTTGAGTGAATATTGGCTCACTTGTCCTTGAAATGGCAGACACAGACTGGGTGTGTTGTGCAAGGCTATTAGCTCTCCCCACCAAGCACCTGTAGGCTTTTTGATGGATTGATTTTGCCTGGTGAAAGCCTGTCTGAGTGGTGGTTGATGTCATCTGCCGTTAGTGGTGGCGGGTTCCCCTTAGTCATATCAATAAGTGACTGTACCAAGACTCCGACAGAGTCCAGTCTCCACACAGACGCATTACAATGATTCTCCTCTGAACGTGTTAAGAGTAACCGGAGAGGTCAAGTTCAAAGTCATGCTCTGAATTGAAATGCTACAGATTTTTATGATTCATATGACTCAGACTTTTCTTTCCCTTTCAGATTACGTGTACTTTGAGAATTCCTCCAGCAACCCTTACCTAATCCGCAGAATAGAAGAGCTCAACAAGGTTGGTACAATAATCTGTCCTTCACACCTACCCTCTGATTCGGAGCGTTTACATAAAAACTCGCTGACATTGACAGCCCCATTTTGTGAATGTAAAGTATTTCATATCTGACCTGAGAGCCTGTGTGTTTGTAACTCATTTCAACACTGGGGCGGTGATGGTGGTAAAACACACACACACACCCAGAGAGAGAGATTCACACACACCTTCCAGGTTCTAACCACAATCTTCTTGCCCCCCCCCCCTGCCACCCTCTTCCCGATATATTGTGCTTTCGTTAGCCAGCCAGGACTACTACAGTAGTGACAAGATGCTGGTGCAAGAGCCATTACGTAATACTGCTGGCTATAGCAGTAGCATAGTGGCGTATGACACAGCCTTGTTTCCCAGTCAAAGGATTAAGCTCATTTATATAACACTCTTAAATGGAAGGGGTTGTGGCGAGCACCACTAGCAGAACTCTGTCCTTCTGAGCACTAATGGAAGCGGAGGAGGAGGAGGGGCAATAATAGATATTATTATGACTGAGGCTGCGTCTGAAAATTCCCTTCCCTACGTAGTGCGCCGCTTTTGGAAAGAGCCCTGGCCAAAAGCAGTGCCCTACATGGGGAATAGGGTGCCGTTTCGGACATTACCTTGAGTGTGAATTAGATGAGGAGCCCAACATTGAGGCCTCAGTTTTGTGGTTTCTCTCTCCCTCTCTTCAGATCATGGTTAATCCAATGGTAATGATGGAGAGTCTCGCGTCACCCCCTCGTCACTTACAGCCCCAGTTTAAGTTCTAGCATATATTCAATACATTTGATTCAATTCAATTCAAAATGGCCGATTTTGCCATTCATAGATGGGGAAATCGTATCTATGAATGTGGCATGCCGTTCAGAGAATAATATTGTGGTATGGCAATCATTCGAAGTATTGGCCGGAAGTGACTGACCACTCTTGTCGCACATGTCTCTCAGACGGCCAATGGGAACGTGGAAGCCAAGGTGGTGTGTCTGTTCCGGAGGCGGGACATCTCGGGCAACCTCAACACTCTGGCCGACAGCAACGCGAGTGAGTACAACAGCCTTTATGTCCGTGTAGTCTCATCGCAGTTCATCGGTGCTCTGCTCCTTCACCATGTTCAGAAAAAGATCAAGAGGCCTATTACACAAACCACTTGAGAGAGCCAACTCTTTGCTCTATGCCAAACTCTAAAGTTATTGGAGAGCATTATTAGAGCAGACGTCTCTTTCGTATAAACCAGTTTATTATCTCCATCCAGAATGAGTACTGTGTTGCGTTCCAATCAGATTGGGATCTCCCTCTGCGCTACCAGCAGGCAATTGGCTCTCGCTCTAAGCAGAGGGATGCTCTGCCTGCGTCCCAAATGGAGCCCAATGTAGTTTGCTGCTTTTGACCAGGACCCATAGGGAGTGCACCACATAGGGACTAGGGTGCCATTTGGGGCGGACAGTCTGTCTCCAGCTGAAGCAGAACAGCGTGTGTAAGTGTGTGCTTACTGCGTAGTGCTGTTCCACTACAGCTGCCAGTAGGAGTTTGATACTAATGTAGGATTCATTCACAATGGACGAGGGGAATTGTTTTTTTTGTGTGTTGTTTTTCTATCATGAATAGTGCTGTACTTGTGGGTTGTTGTAGGAGTAATAGTGGCTGGCTATTGGTTTGAGTGTCAGTGTTTATCACACACGTTTCCAGTTAAAGGGGGTCGCCCACTAGAGTGCCCTGAGTGGTGCATTTGTGCAGATGTCCAGGGATCAGAGGAAGAGATGCAGAGCGGGGGAAATGGAGAGAGAAGCGGCCGCCGAGGTAGTGTTGTGATGCTAATGATACTCAGATTACCTAGAGCCCCGATCGACTTCATTTATTCACACACACACACAATCAGTCCTCTAACATAGTGGGCTGCATGCAGTGGCAGTGCTCCAGACAAGACATTCAGATCCACATCCCAAAATGGATGCATTTACCAGCAATCTGTAATGCATTTTATAATGTTAACTACTACACATATCTAGCTGACAAAGTTAATTTGTTTGACTCTGGATGTAAATTTTATTCCATGTTTTACCTGTAGGCCTGTGCAGTGCCTCCGGTTTGGTTTCATGAAAGAGCCTACTTATTGCAAGTTACTCTGGATAAGAGCTTCTATTTGCTGAATGACTAAAATGTCATCAAAAAAGTCATTTAGCGACAATAGGAGATAGGGTCTCCAGTAGGAGGCAGGGATGGCTTGGGGTTGCTGGGTAGGTAGGTGATTTCCTGTCCTGCCCCCTCAGCCCTGGAGCCCCTGCTAGCTGATTGGTAATGTCACTGTGGTGTGTTAGCGTTAACTGCCCCTGTGTGCTGCGGAGGTATTCTATCTAACTTCTCCTGGGGGGGGTCAGTGGAGAAACACAAAGATGGCCCTGAAACTGGCTGCAACCAGTCGAGAGGGAGAGGAAGGCTGAGGATGGGTTGCAAACAAACGGCCACAACTGGGCCGGTGTAGCGACCCGAGTGCCCAGTCTAGCTCCAGCCCTCCTCGCGACCTGGCCCAGTTGCCTGGTTCACTCTGATCTGACTCCCCGCTACACACACACACACTGTCAGCTGTTGCGTTATGCTGCGCTACTGTACGTCCCTCTCCTGCGTTTTGGCTCGGGCACCCGAAAAACGCCTCGCTCCCGCCTCCCACTCGGCAGCACGAGCCACCGCTTTGGCACTGTCCTGTTACACAAGACCTGGGCTTCTCTCCCAGTCTCTCTCTCTCTCCATCCAACAGTGCCCCCCCCCTTCTTTATTCAAATCCTTTATTATCTTCCTCTACCACCACACCCCCCCCAATTGCCCACCCTCCTCTTAGCCCAGGCACGCTGCTCAGAACAAAAGGCCCTTGGTGTGTCCCACAGGGCTACGGCACGCAACGGGTTAACTCTGACTTGCCTTGTGTCTTTGTCATGAAGAAAGTGTGTGTGTGTGTGTGTGTGGAGGGAGAGAGCGTGTTCACTGCTCTGCTGGAGCTCCACTGCACGTGGGTGTGCCTTGAGTGCCTGCCTTTTTTTCTTTTCTTTTTTATGTATTTTTTTTTGTGGGTGGGGGGGTGTATACATGATGGGGGGGATGGGCGCCTCAGGTTTGACGCACAGGGTTTCCCACTTGGTCTGGCAGGGACTCGCCGGACAAGGGGAGGGAAGGAGGGTGAAGGGGGGCGTGGGTTGAGGGGTGGCAGGAGGGGTTAACAGAGAGGGGTGTGGCCTGAGGTCCTGCCCCCCCCCCCTCTACTGACAGGGTTTCCTGTGGCTGAGTGCAGGGGCGGAGTCCGTGGAGATGGAGCGATAGTCCTGCCCAGTTCGTTCTCTCCCCCCTCAGTGCTCAATCCACCACCACCTCACACATTTCTGACTTGCTCGCCTCAAATTAGGAATGTGCAATTTTAGTCGTGTAAAACTAGATATAATACAAAAACAATTTCCATATGGGGAAAAGGAATGTTTCTTTATCTACACAGACTAATTTTTGCCTGCCAGGTCATATAGGCTATATGCAGTCCTTTGTTTACATTGACTGTAAAGCTTCAGTGGGGCTATAGTAGGTCACTCGAATAGACCAGAAGAGTTTGTCCTTCCGAGTAGGGAATTATTTTCATTGTCTGGTATTGGTTACACATAAGTACAGTTACAAGTTAAACACTGACACTCAAAGCTTCCACCCCTTCCAGGTCATAGGTTATGATAGACTTGCACTTGTCACAGTAGATAAAAGGACAATGTATATAGTCAGTTTCACTTTGCTGTTCAGCGTGCTTGATTTCAATAAAGATCCTGCCGGGGGCTGGTCTATTGGCAGTGCTTCCACCCCTGGACCACACAGTCCCATGGCGGCAGCGGTTGGATCCCCTGTTCCGTCACTCACTTTCTGAGCTTTATCCCCCTCTTTCTGTTTCCCCATCTTCATTTCTAACCGATATCTGTCATTTAACACTTGAAAATGTCAAAACCAATACACTGCGGGATCGTTCTCCCCGTAGCCACAGTTCTCAGTTGGTTATATTGATATGAATTGTGTGATTGAACAGATCACGACTATTAGAACCCATCTAACTGGGGAAATGTGCTTTGTCGCTAATGTGTCTTTTTGTGTTCTGCGTTTCATAGGAGACTTTGAGGAGGAGTCCAAGCAGCCCACTGTGTCTGAACAGCAGAAACACCAGCTGAAGCACCGAGAGCTTTTCCTCTCTCGGCAGTTTGAGTCTCTACCTGCAACTCACATACGGTAAGATAGAGCGTGTGTGTGTCCCCCTGAGGTTGTCTCACCGCATAGCGGTAGCTGCAGACAATGGTGCTGCCTTTCAACTCTGATGGGATATGGTGTCATGTGACAGGACTGATATGCACAGTTAACCCTCAACCTGGAACGTTATCCTCTCTGGCCCATTCACAATCATTAAGCCACTGTGTTCAAACGGTCCCTTTTTATAACATGAACAATCGCCACTGTTCAGGCTCCTGATTTTAAAATACAGTAAGTGACAGTCACAATACCTTCAATCATTTAACTGTGTTGAAATTTTCTTGCCTGTTCTGAAGTTTTTTCCCGGGATCTTCACAGACATTCTATTGTTTTCCAGTGCCTTATTGGGGATATAGGCTTGGTACAGCAGCAGGGTTAGGTGTAGCTCAGTTCCGATTAATGCAGGGTGCCGTTTTGACCTCCTGAATAACCCTCACTCTGTCTCTCCTCCTGGCGCCTCTCTCCCCTCCCCAGAGGGAAATGTAACGTCACCCTCCTCAACGAAACGGACGTCCTCGCCGGGTACCTGGAGAAAGAGGTGAGCTTCAGTCTCTCTCCAAAGCGTCACTGTTCATCACCAGCAAGTCTGTCCCACGTATTACATTGACTACTGCACTGTTGAGGAATTTATGGCAAAGGAGTTGTGCATGTTCTGCTAAAGGTGGTCAATTCTTTTTTTTTAGGACTACCTTTTTTGAGTGAGGACCATTGTATCAAAAATATATTTTTTGATACAATAAAGCACTGAAATATAGCGTCTATTGGCTGAGAATGTATCCACTCAATCCATTCCTAACATCTGTTGTTCATCTTTCTGTCCAGGAGTGTTTCTTTTACTCGCTGGTGTTTGACCCGGTTCAGAAGACCCTCCTGGCGGACCAGGGAGAGATCCGCGTAGGCTCCAAGTACCAGGCCGAGATCCCTGACAAGCTCGCCGAAGGTGTGTGGGGGGGCCTGGCTTAACTCTGACCTTTTGGAATGGACTATCACGTTGTATCCTGTTGTGGTTGTCATAGTGCTCTGACTACACACTCTTGGGGTTAAGTGCACCCCACTTCTTAAGATACTGGGTTGAAAGGTCTTTTATCACGTCTAAATGATGGTGTATGAGTGAGTAGTGAGACATGGGTCATGTTCAGTAGGGCACACAGGAAAATGTTTTGGAATGGGGGGGGAAGGGACATTTTGTATTCCCTTTCACCAAGTGTTATACCACTTGGTATAACATACTATGGGGAGTCAATTACCAATCCTATTCACCTGAAGCAAACTGAAATCACGCCCAAAGGGCCAATGGATGCCGAGCCCGCCCTAGGAAGCCCCTTTTTCCTGGCTATAATACCGGGGCTCGCATCCATTTCCCAAATTCTTTGCTTTTCAGCTCGCCTGAAGGAAGGATGCGTCACGCAATTTACAAACTTTTCAAGAATATAAAGGCTATGAGATTCTGCCCCGTCATATGTGTCTGTTAGTGGGAGAGAGTATTTGTCCCCTTAGATGTTGCACATTTTGGATCTCGGTATCGGTTTTTGTTTGATTAAAAACCCACAACTTTCTGCTCTGCTTGTGGTGCCAGTGCTTCCTTGTTTGATTGCCAGTGGTAAAAGTTGAAAAAGGCTAGCCAGCTGAGTTTGAACCTCTGACCGTGCCCTAGGGCACGTTGTTTCACAATGAAAAATAAATATACTCACGAATGCTGTCCTGTTGCTTGGGGTGGAAACACGCTCAGGAGGCCTCCGCTTGGACCGGTTTGTTTGACCATTGTCTCCGGCTGGGTTCAACTTCCTATTGGAAGTCGGGCTGACTTTGTGCGGAAGGTTGGGTGGTGGGAGTTGATAGGGGTGTCATCCCGAGTGAGGCTCATTCCGGTTTCTCTGGCAGTGTTCAAAGTCCGGCTTCCGGGGATGATATTCAATCACTGACTGGCTCTGGAGTGTGAATCGGATGACATCAGTACAGGGTCTGAACCATTGGCGGTGAATGTGACTTTGGTGTTTTCTCCCCCGTGGCGAAGTTCGTCCAGCAGCGTTGCTTACCCCTGTTTCAAAGATTTCCCCGATGCGTGGCGAGTTACGCACGGTTGTCAGGAATGGTGGATATGAAAACAAGCGTGACAAAAAAAAAGAATTATCCCGGAGCTCTGCCCCTTCAGGAGATAATATATGGGATACTTTGAGCGTGCTCCGTCCGGTGGCGGGCATGCACAGTTTCACCATGGGTGATGAGGACAGTGACGAGGGGGTACGGTCTGTGCGCTGTGCATCCTCCTTTTCGTGGTGTCATTATGTCAGTGTTCCCAGGGGTCATAGCAACTGTCTTAAGAGGAGATTTCGTCTCTCTACTTCAAAAGAAGGCTATTCGGGTGGTCCCAGTGTCAGAAGTACAGAGTGGTTGTTACAGCCAGTACTTCATAGTTCCCAAGAGCCCTGAGAGTCCCATTCTGGACTTGTGTGTTAAAGCAGTTATTTATTACTCTGTCAAAAAAAAAAAAGTTTTATCATGTCCCCCTCCATCCTTGACAAAACAGAACTGGAGTCATAACCAGTTTTAGGAGGGCTCGTAATAAAGGTTTTCCCACGCCTCCGTCTCCCAACAGTAAGGCCTGCTCCGCTCATTCTTCCGACAGTTAAGTGCAGTGCCCAGTTGATAATCACATAACTGCTTCGAAACTGATCCTTAACTATGCAAAACTAATTTCACACACGCACAACAACAGATTAATAATATGAAGTAAAGTATGATGGGGGGGGGGGGGGGATGATGCATAGTTATTAATCACCAAATGTGAATGAAGAACAGGGCGGGCCACTCTATTGTATTGCTCCATTCTAATCTTAAAATGGTATGTACCTTATATCAGTCCACCGAATCAAAGGAGTCTTATCAGACTACTCTGACCTACTTGGGGTAGGCTACACAGTGAGAGTGTGCGTAGTTAGTTGTACATGCCTAATGGCTTTCAATATCTGGGAATATATCCACCGGGCAGCAGGTGAGCGAGTGTTGGAGAATGTGGTGATGAGTCTTGTGGAGCCTTACACTGGCAAGGGGAGAAATGTCACCATGGACATTAGCAAACAATTTACTTGCAAAGAAAACCAGTCTGGTTGGCACCATGAACAAAGTGAGATGGGAGCTCCCTCCCGCTGAACAAAATAAGGCACCTGCACAGCCATTGTGCTCCACAATGGTGCTAAATAATGACAACGGGAACACAATCAAGAAACAAACGGAGACTATTATGCACTACAAACAAAGGTGTGTCATGCAAGTAAAAGTTAGGCAACTGTTAGGGCATGGGAAAACAGCCAGATGAAATCCAACTGATACCGTTGCGTGAAGACGCACACTATGTAAGCATGAGCTGAAGACAATTGAGTGTTTTTGAATGCTGTATTATCGACACCTATATGAATTAAAATGCCATTATTGCTTTTGTGTTGAGTTTCACAATCTATCAAAGCCACTTGGCGCTTATAATGTACAGAGACAAAGTAGAATCTCAATTCAACGGCTCAGACACAAGAGGCATGTGGCAGGGTCTACAGTCAATCACGGACTACAGGAAGAAATCCAGCCCAGTCACGGACCAGGATGTCTTGCTCCCAGGCAGACTAAATAACTTTTTTGCCCGCTTTGAGGACAATACAGTGCCACTGACACGGCCTGCAACGAAAACATGCGGTCTTTCCTTCACTGCAGCCGAGGTGAGTAAGACATTTAAACGTGTTAACCCTCGCAAGGCTGCAGGCCCAGACGGCATCCCCAGCCGCGCCCTCAGAGCATGCGCAGACCAGCTGACCGGTGTATTTACGGACATATTCAATCAATCCCTATACCAGTCTGCTGTTCCCACATGCTTCAAGAGGGCCACCATTGTTCCTGTTCCCAAGAAAGCTAAGGTAACTGAGCTAAATGACTACCGCCCCGTAGCACTCACATCCGTCATCATGAAGTGCTTTGAGAGACTAGTCAAGGACCATATCACCTCCACCCTACCTGACACCCTAGACCCACTCCAATTTGCTTACCGCCCAAATAGGTCCACAGACGATGCAATCTCAACCACACTGCACACTGCCCTAACCCATCTGGACAAGAGGAATACCTATGTGAGAATGCTGTTCATCGACTACAGCTCGGCATTCAACACCATAGTACCCTCCAAGCTCGTCATCAAGCTCGAGACCCTGGGTCTCGACCCCGCCCTGTGCAACTGGGTACTGGACTTCCTGACGGGCCGCCCCCAGGTGGTGAGGGTAGGCAACAACATCTCCTCCCCGCTGATCCTCAACACTGGGGCCCCACAAGGTTGCGTTCTGAGCCCTCTCCTGTACTCCCTGTTCACCCACGACTGCGTGGCCACGCACGCCTCCAACTCAATCATCAAGTTTGCGGACGACACAACAGTGGTAGGCTTGATTACCAACAACGATGAGACGGCCTACAGGGAGGAGGTGAGGGCCCTCGGAGTGTGGTGTCAGGAAAACAACCTCACACTCAACGTCAACAAAACTAAGGAGATGATTGTGGACTTCAGGAAACAGCAGAGGGAACACCCCCCTATCCACATCGATGGAACAGTAGTGGAGAGGGTAGCAAGTTTTAAGTTCCTCGGCATACACATCACAGACAAACTGAATTGGTCCACTCACACAGACAGCATCGTGAAGAAGGCGCAGCAGAGCCTCTTCAACCTCAGGAGGCTGAAGAAATTCGGCTTGTCACCAAAAGCACTCACAAACTTCTACAGATGCACAATCGAGAGCATCCTGGCGGGCTGTATCACCGCCTGGTATGGCAACTGCACCGCCCTCAACCGTAAGGCTCTCCAGAGGGTAGTGAGGTCTGCACAACGCATCACCGGGGGCAAACTACCTGCCCTCCAGGACACCTACACCACCCGATGTCACAGGAAGGCCATAAAGATCATCAAGGACATCAACCACCCGAGCCACTGCCTGTTCACCCCGCTATCATCCAGAAGGCGAGGTCAGTACAGGTGCATCAAAGCTGGGACCGAGAGACTGAAAAACAGCTTCTATCTCAAGGCCATCAGACTGTTAAACAGCCACCACTAACACTGAGTGGCTGCTGCCAACACACTGACACTGACTCAACTCCAGCCACTTTAATAATGGGAATTGATGGGAAATGATGTAAATATATCACTAGCCACTTTAAACAATGCTACCTTATATAAATGTTACTTACCCTACATTATTCATCTCATATGCATACGTATATACTGTACTCTATATCATCGACGGTATCCTTATGTAATACATGTATCACTAGCCACTTTATACTATACTATGCCACTTTGTTTACATACTCATCTCATTTGTACATACTGTACCCGATACCATCTACTGTATCTTGCCTATGCTGCTCTGTACCATCACTCATTCATATATCCTTATGTACATATTCTTTATCCCCTTACACTGTGTACAAGACAGTAGTTTTGGAATTGTTAGTTAGATTACTTGTTATTACTGCATTGTCGGAACTAGAAGCACAAGCATTTCGCTACACTCGCATTAACATCTGCTAACCATGTGTATGTGACAAATAAAATTTGATTTGATTTAATGGTATTTAGGCTACTGATGTTTTCATAATTTGACCGCACATTTTGGTGGTTGGGGTATATTTATATTTTGTTATAAAAATATTTTACCGTGTTCCAGCACGTCCTTTCTGTTTCATAGTTGTAACAAAGGCACTCCATGAATATAATTGATTGAACTCTTGAATTGGAGTGTTTTTTTTTTTGTTTTTTTTGGGTTGTAGTGTGTTTTTGTTTTTATATCTAGCCTACAGCCCTCAAACTCAACTCTGGACCTCGTAGTCAGTGCCACTTCATTTTGTCATTGTCCCCTCTAATCAGGGACTGATTTAAGACCTGGGACACCAGGTGTGTGCAATTATCAGGTAGAATAGAAAACCAGCAGGCTCTGGACCTTGTAGGGTAATGCAATTTTAAAGCTGATCCACCCCTTGAATTATTTGTTTTTGTTCAAAAAATAAATTGTTGACTACCCCTGGCCTACAGTAACATAATCTAATGAAAATGCTGTTATTATTTGAAATAAAGATCTGAAGGACGCATATTTTCATATGCTATACATTCTCCCTATCGCCCCTCACCTTTTCTATGGTGGTGGAGGAGACTTTGGCACCAGTGCGGTGCCAGGGGATCAGAGTATTGGCCTATCTGAATGATTGGCTGGTCATAGCGGAGTCGATAGAACAAGTGGAGCTCCGCTGGTTTCCCATATTCAGTCTCTGGGCTTGACAGTGAATCACAAGAAAGTAGTTTGTCTACGGCTCAACACATTTCGTTTCTGGGTCTCGTTCTGGACTCACTTCTGAATCATGCTCTTTGTTCGCGTTCCGTCTCTGTCTGGCACGCTTTCAGCTGGGGCACTCGTGCTTTTCGCGTGTGCCTATGGTTATTGGGTCGGATTGCTGTATTGCCGCTGGTATGTCTGAGGCATCTGTTTCAGGGGTGGTTGCTACGTGTCTGTCCGCTTCTCGCCACTGTCATGGATTGCTCAAGGTATCCCTGTCGTGCCTAAGGGTGTTGAATCCTTGGGGAGACCGGCGAATGCTGTTGCAGGGGGTTCTCATGGGCCGGGTAGTGTCCCCGTAGGGTAATCATGACAGGCTCATCCTTACTGGGATGGGGGAGCGCTGTGTGTAGGCTACTCAAAGAGGGATTTGGTCAAGAGCGCAAAGGGCTCTGCATATCAACAATCTAGAGCTACTGACTGTTTTGCTAGCGCTGAGACGGTTCCTTTCGATGTTGGAAGGCCAGCATGTGTTGGTAAGGTCTGACAACAGGATGTTGGTGGCATACATCAACAGGCAGAGAGGGACGCCGCCTCTGACAGCATGTAGTCGGAATCTATTGTCCCAGGCGCACGGGAGGATTTGGCACCCGCGACTGCAGATAACGGCTCTGTGTTTGGCCCCTGAAGGCTGAATTTGACGGCTACGGGGTTTACAGAGAGAGTTGTGTACATAAGTGGTGCGCATTTGAGGGTTGGTGTCAGGTTGAAGGATTTTCTCATATTCTGAGCTCTTTGATAGACACTTTGAGCAGGACTTTTCTTCTTCCACATTTCCGGTTTACACTATATGGCCAAAAGTATGTGGACACCTGCTTGTCATTAATATGGAGTTTGTCCCCCTTTTGCTGCTATAACAGACTCCACTCTTCTGACAAGGATTTCCACTAGATGTTGGAACATTGCTGCAGGGACTTGCTTCCATTCAGCCACAAGAGCACTAGTGAGGTCGGGCGCTGGTGTTGGGCGATTAGGCCTGGCTCGCAGTCGGCGTTCCAATACATCCCAAAGGTGTTTGATGGGGTTGAGGTCAGGGCTCTGTGCAGGCCAGTCAAGTTCTTCCACACCGATCTCAACAAAAAAAATTTGTATGGACCTCACATTGCGCATTGGGGCGTTGTCATGCTGAAACAGGAAAGGGCCTTCTGCAAACTGTTGCCACAAAGTTGGAAGCACTCCAAAGTGACGTTACGTCCTAATGCAGTTTGCGCCCAACATTATGCCTATGTCTTACAGGTCTTTTCCTTTCTCACCACCACCGTTTGCTTCCAGTGAAGAACAGCCATTGCATGGCCTGTGTCCAGTGCACGCTTTACGCACGTACAGTGCATTCTGAAAGTATTCAAACCCTTTGCTATGAGACTTGAAATTGAGCTCAGGTGCATCCAGTTTCCATTGATCCTCCTTGAGATGTTTCTGCAACTTGATTGGAGTCCACCTGTGGTATATTCAATTGATTGGACATGTTTTGGAGAGACACACACCTGTCTATATAAAGGTCCCACAGTTGACAGTGCATGTCAGAGCAAAAACTTAGCCATGAGGTCGAAGGAATTGTCCGTAGAGCTTCGAGACAGGATTGTGTCGGGGCACAGATCTGGGGAAGGGTACCAAAAAATATCTGCAGCATTGAAGGTCCCCAAGAACGCAGTGGCCTCCATCATTCTTAAATGGAAGACGTTTGGAACCACCAAGACTCTTCCTAGAGCTAGCTGCCTGGCAAAACTGAGCAATCGGGGGAGAAGGGCCTTGGTCAGGGAGGTGACCAAGAACCCGATGGTCTCGCTGACAGAGCTCCAGAGTTCCTCTGTGGACAGACTGAAACCACTCCTCAGTAAAAGACACATGACAGTCTACTTGGAGTTTTCCAAAAGATAGTTAAAGAACTCTAACTGTAAGTAAAAGATTCTCTGGTCTGATGCTGTGGGGATGTTTTTCAGTGGCATGGACTGGGATACTAGGTTTGTGGGAAAGATGAATGGAGCAAGGTACAGAGATCCTTGATGAAAACCTGCTCCAGAGCACACAGGATCTCGGGTGAGGGTTCACTTTCCAACAGGACAACGACCCTAAGCACACAGCCAAGACAACGCAGGAGTGGCTTTGTTGAGTGGCCCAGCCAGAGCCCGGACTTAAACCCGATTGAACATCTCTGGAAAGACCTGAAAATAGCTGTGAAGAGATGTTCCCCATCCAACATGACCGAGCGTGAGAGGATATTCAGAGAAGAATGTGTGTGGAATGGGTGTGGCAAGCTTGTAGCGTCATACCCAAGGCTGTAATCGCCGCCAAAAGTGCTTCAACAAAGTACTGAGTAAAGGGTCAGAATACTTAAGTAAATGTGATATTTCAGTACATTTTCTTTAATACATTCTGAAATAAATCCTGTTTTTGCTTTGTCATTATGGGGTAATGTGTGTAGGTTGATGGGGAGGGGAATGTTTTAATCCATTTTGGAATAAGGCTGTAATGTAACAAAATGTAGAAAAGTCAAGGGGTCGTACTACTTTCCAAATGCACTGTCTATGGATAGGCACAAGCATGTCTGTGTTTGTGACCAGCTTTTTTGTCCGTTTCGCAAATCCAGCTTGGGGTAGGGTGCTTTATAAGCTGTGTCTTTCTAATTGGATTATCGAGGCGTATAGCAAAGGGCAAGGGTTGCCTAGCGGTGTGCCTGCTCACTCTCTACTAGGGGTGTGGTGGCTTCTTGGGCATTGTTCAGGGACTTGACGATCGTTGATATCTGTGCTGCAGCGAGTTGGGGTTCCCCACATACTGTACCCATGTGTTTTTTATTGCTTGGCTGTAACTGCTTCCAGTGTGGCTCATAGTGTTCTTATGGCTGGGTCCGGGAGTGGCTGTTGATCAGCGTGCAGGTTGCATATTTATCCGGGTTACCACAGTTGCCCTGGTGGGATTTAGCCTTGGGCTGCCTTGGTTTCCTGCATTGTGCATGATTTCAAGTTTTTCAGATTCCGTGAAATCCTTTGGTGTCTGTATGAGGCCTTTGTAACCGGTTAGGTCTATGGACTTGGTCGATGTTAGACAGCATTTTGTCTGGGTTACCACAGTTTCCCTGTGGTGTTGAGCCTTGATGTGTGGCACACAGTGTGCATTTATCAGGGTTACCACAGTTCCCTGTGGGTTTGTACCTTGGGCTGCTGTGGCAGTGTGCGGGTACTCTGTTTCGAGGTTACTGCAAGTTTTCTGTGGGTTTGATCCTCTGCTGCCGTGTTTCATCGACTCTGGTCGATGCTATGTAGCGAGCGTGTGCACTTTACCAAGTCATGACAAGTGTTGTATTGGACTTGTGGTTCCTTTTTTGTATTTTCAGAACCTCAAGTTAAGTATTGTTCCAGGACCCGTGGGGTCTGGACTTGGGGTGCGGTGGCAGCGTGTCAGTACGCATAGCCAAGTTGCAGCACGTTCGTTCTGGTTCCCTATGTTGGGCTATGACAGATCAGGTTTCTCGGCTAAGTATTAAGGGGAAAATGTGTTTTCTGTAACACCTTTTTGGAGCCGGTGAAACATGTCAGCTCGGGCTGCCGTGGGCCTCCTAGTTTGGTACCCTTTGAGCCAGCTTTGGGCATGATTGTATGTCCCTCGTAGTCACTCGGTATAACATACTGACTGACAAAGGGAACGTATAGTTATGAATACAACTACTCTTCCCAAAAGGAGAGAACGATGCCGGGCTTCCAAGGGTGGACTCTGCATCTATTTGCCCGTTGTGCGTGATTTCCGTTTGCTTCAGGCTTTGACCCCCCCATAGTATGTTATACCTCGTTCCCTCCTTCAGGGAACAGTAGTTAGATTCATAACTGTAACTGTTCTTATTGGAGATTTTGCTCCCCACTGAATACGCCCATGGATAGGGCCCTTCAGGCAGGTGGTGTGGTAAGCTGCTGCCCTATTTTATGTTCCCTAGTGTAGCCAGTGTTAAGTTGAAGGTTGACTTTTTGTGGAAGGTGTTCGAGCCCCTGTGTGTCTGACACTGGTTCTTTCTGGTCAGACAGACATAGCTGTTCATCCTCTGGAGACTACGTAAGAGTAGTTTGGACTGCCTGCACACGCTGTAATTTCTGTCCCCTTCCTCTCGCATCCTCTGCTCATTCATATTTTTTTTCTCTTCTGCTTATCCCCCTCTCCTATTCCTCTTTCACCATTTCCTCTCCTCTCAAGTCTCTATCTTGTTATAGCCATCGACCAGTGTCTACCCAAATAGTGGGCCACACAACCAGTATCTTTGACTATCTCCTGCGTCATTAGTTAACGTGTCTGATCGTTGTTCTATTGGTATTGTCCCTCACAGGTGAAACACACACCCGTATCCAGGAAAAGCTGGAGACCAAGGTCTGGGACCCTGACAACCAGCTCAAAGACCCCCAGATTGACCAGTTCCTGGTGGTGGCTCGGTGAGTGTCCCCTGTCCCCCTTCATCTGTCACTGGTTGCCCTGGTTACGTTACAACCCGGCCCTGTTTCTATGGAGGTTCTTGTCGTCGGGACGTTGTCAGGGTGCCTCGTGAGCTTGGTGAACATTCTGATTTGAGTTTCGAAGTCCACCTTTTGGTTTAATTGTAGCACAGTCATTTCCTGTAGACATCTTTGAATGATCTTGCCTAAGCGGTGTAGTAGCAGGAGGACCCCAGTCAAACACACAGCATGTTTGTCCCTGTTTTTGGAGGGAATCGACATTGTAGTGAAAGACTCCTTGATTACATCAAGCTGGAGTGCCATCTTGTGGCCATATGATGTAAATTGACACATTTACTAAATCCCATCTGATTGGGTATCAAAATGCCCAGACAAAAATAAGTTCGTAATGTGTGTTTCAGTACTGGGTTTGTCATAGATTCTAATTATGATATTTGATGGTTGTGTGTGTGTGTGTTCCAGTGCTGTGGGGACGTTTGCCAGAGCCCTGGACTGCAGTAGCTCCATCCGTCAACCCAGCCTGCATATGAGTGCTGCAGCAGCCTCCAGAGACATCACACTGGTGAGACACACACACTTTATCCATGTCCCATGGTGACGAGACAGTCAGCAAGTGCTCCACTACCCCCTAAACTAACGGACATCTACCTTGTCGTAATTAGTAGCAGAAATGGACATTGTATCGTAATATTTATCTAATACTATATGCAATATCACATATTTACAAAAACTTGAATAATGCGACCTGTGCCAAAATCATCACGACCTAATCTCCCCCCTTCTAGTTCCATGCCATGGACACCCTGCAGAAGAACGGTTACGACCTAGCCAAGGCCATGTCCACGCTGGTCCCGCAGGGCGGGCCGGTCCTCTGCCGTGACGAGATGGAGGAGTGGAGTGCCTCGGAGGCCATGCTGTTTGAAGAGGCCCTGGAGAAGTACGGCAAGGACTTTAACGACATCCGCCAGGACTTTGTAAGTAGTGAACACTCATCTCAATGACACCCCTACGGTCCCTCATTCATGACTCCAAGGTCATGTTCATTAGGGCACACAATGGAAAATGCTATAAAACATTTAGCCAAGAAAAGCAAAAATGATTCCATTTGCCCCTACCTTTTTTTTGGGGGTGGGGGGGATATCTTAACACCTTCCTTGTTGTCATGCTATGCACCTATGGTGTATGTTCTACTGGTCACAGATGGCATTGGTGATTCTGATTTGTCTGGTGTTTATACCTGTCCTTTTTTTTTAGTTACCATGGAAGTCACTAGCCAGTGTGGTCCAGTTCTACTACATGTGGAAGACTACTGACCGCTACATCCAACAGGTAATTCACCTCCTCTCACCTCTCAATGACAATATGACATGGTTTGTATTCGTCAGTTGTTTCACCGATGTATAAATAGTAGTTTCATTCACGCCTATCAAATGTTATTAGTCACATGTGCTGAATACAACCGATGTAGACCTTACAGTGAAATGCTTATTTACGAGCCCTTAAACAACAATGCAGTTTAAAAAAATAATATGGACAAGAATAAGAAATAAAAGTAACAAGTAATTAATGAGTAGCAGTAAAATAACAATAGCGAGACTATATACAGGGGGGTACCAGTACAATGTGCGGGGGCACCAGTTAGTTGAGGTAATATGTACATGTAGGTCTTCAAGTGACTAAAGTAGATAACAACAGAGTAGCGGTGGTGTTAAAGAAGGGGGGGGGAGCGCAGGTAATGCAAATTGATTAGGTGTTCAGGAGTCTTATGGCTTGGGTGTAGAAGTTGTTTAGAAGCCTCTTGGACCTAGACTTGGTGCTCCGGTACCACTTGACATGCGGTAACAGAGGGAATAGTCTGACTAGGGTGACTGGAGTCTTTGACAATTTTTAGGGCCTTCCTCCGACACTGCCTGGTATTAGAGGTCCTGGATGGCAGGAAGCTTGGCCCCAGTGATGTACTTGGCCGTACGCACTACCCTCTGTAGTTCCTTGCGGTCGGAGGCCGAGCAGTTGCCATACCAGGCAGTGATGCAACCAGTGCTCTCGATGGTGCAGCTGTAGAAGCATTTGAGGACCCATACAAAATGTTTTCCGTCTCCTGAGCGGGAATAGGTTTTGTCGTGCCCTCTTCACGGCTGTCTTGGTGTGCTTGGGCGTTGTTGGTGATGTGGACAACAAGGAACTTGAAGCTCTCAACCCGCTCCAATAACCTACTTGCTATTCCTGTGCTAATTGTATCAAATGTTTATACCCTTTCAGAAACGACTAAAGGCAGCAGAAGCAGACAGCAAGCTGAAACAGGTGTACATCCCCACCTAGTGAGTATCGGTCTGAACTGCATTCTCCTCAATATTACTATCCTTGCATCAAATACCATTATGACGCATTTTCCCCTCCCTCCAGCACCAAACCCAACCCCAACCAGATCATGGCTCCTGGTAACAAGCCTGGCATGAACGGGGCCGCTGGCTTCCAGAAAGGACTGAGCTGCGAGAGCTGCCACAGTGAGTACATGTGTGTCTTGAAAGTCTCTCTCTCTCTGTCTCACTGTATTGATAAATGCGCGTATGTACCTTTTTAACGTCATGCAATTTATATTTTTTAACAAATCTTTATTCATTTTCTTGTTGGGCGGGGCTACACGCACTATACACACGTTCAGATAATGTAATAGTTGGCTTGCATCACAGAGCCAAAAAGTATGTGTAAAGAGAGAAAGAAAACATAGGTGAGCCTCCTCCCACCCCACCCCACCACTTGGAAACCATGCTTCCCACCCCTCCCCAGTAACCATCCCATACCATCCCTTCTTTGTGGGTCTGAAAGCAAAGAATGTAAAACAGATAAAAATGTGTACATTTACACTATCCTCAGAAAGAATTCACACCCCTTGACTTTTTCCGTATTTTGTTTTTACACTCTGAATTTAAAATGGATTGAATTTCAATTTTGTTACTGCCCTTAACACAATACACCCATAATTTCAAATGGATATTATTAATTACACTTTGGATGGTTTATCAATACACCCAGTCACTGCAAAGATACAGCTCTCCTTCCTAACTCAGTTGCCAGAGAGGAAAGAAACAGCTCAGGAATTTCACCATGAGGTCAATGGCGACTTTAAAATCTACAGAGCTTAATTGCTGTGAAAGAATAAAACTGAGGATGTATCAACAACATTGTAGTTATTCAACAATACTAACCTAATTGACAGAGTGAAAAGAAGGAATCCTGTACAGAATAAAATGTTTCCAAAACATGCATCCTGTTTGCAATAAGACGCTCAAGCAAAACTTTTTTTTAAGGTATCTGTGACCAACAGATGCATATCTGTATTCCCAGTCATGTGAAATCCATAGATTAGGACCTAATTCATTCATTGAAATTGACTGAATTCCTTAAATGAATTGTATCTCAGTAAAAAAAAAAAAAATGTTGCATGTTACATTTAAATTTGTTTACTTTGTGTGTGTCATATATATTTTCATGTTTGGCCTTAATAGATTGTTTATTTGTTGGGCTTTAGCTCAGATTATTCTCTAGTCAAGTATATTTGTCCAGGCCTCAATTGTTTGTTGCCTCTCACCATTCATTCGCACTGTTTGATAATTCGTATGTTATAACTTCAAATACTAACTGTATCCACTTGGCAATTGGGAGTTGGTGAGGTGAGTGCCATCTAAGAGCCAACATCATTTTAGCTTTTTTGCAGCAGTGCTGCCTGCCAGCAGTAATAGTCTCTGATGTATTGATTTTCAAGGAGCTATCATCGTTAAGTAGCATTAGTAGATGCAAAGTATTGAATATTTGCCATTCATGCACTTTGGGAATGAATGGTGTAATTTTGTCCCAGAAGCATTTAACTGCAGGGCACTCTCACATTGTGTGAGTTAGGGGACACGTTGAACAGTTGGGAGTTGGGGCCAATTTCATTGCAAAATGTTTCTTGCTGTTAAATAGTCTGTGAACAAACTTAAAATGTGTAAATTGATGGTTCGGATTACGGGATGCCATGGTCATAATTTTCCATTTTCTGTGGTTTAAGGGTTGTTTCTGTGGTTAAAGGGTTGTTCATATTGACTTAAATCTGTGGACCATCATTTTTTTTAATAGCTTGCTCAGAATATGAGCTTTCCAAAAGTAGTTTATATATTATAGAGATCAGTCCTTTTGGGAGCCCAGATAATCATTGGATGGTTCGGTAGTTGGGTTTTCCGTGGGACTCCATAGGCCAGCATACTAGACCTAAGTTGTAAAAAACAGGAGTTGCCTGGTAATGTTTTTCAAATCTAGGAATGTTTTCAAACCATTACAGTCCATGATATTGGCATGGGTACGGATTCCCAGTTACGTTGTTTTAACATTTTGCGCCAAATAGAAAATTGTGTGAGCAATAATCGGACCAAAGCGTAGTTTACATTAAGGGATAGAGTGAGCTCCAAGTTTTGGGACAGTGACACATTTTTGTTGTTGGCGTCCTCCACCGGGATTTGTCTATGATCTTCAAAGTGTTTTGGGGGGGATTGAGATCCGTCGAATGGAGATATTGGTGTAAATTCTTTCGATTGTCTAATTGCCAGAGCCAGGGGCTCCATAGACCATACAAATAGTGTTACTTTTCTTGTGAGCTAATACAAACACCTTGCCTCTTCCAGCTGCCCAGTCAGCACAGTGGTACGCATGGGGTCCTCCCAACATGCAGTGCAGACTGTGTGCCTCCTGCTGGATCTACTGGAAGAAGTATGGAGGCCTGAAGACCCCCACACAGCTAGAGGGCGCTGCAAGATCTGTCTCGGTACGTCTGCTTTCACTAACCAGCTTCCCTAAACCTCGGTTCATCTCCGTAGCCTAAAGTGATTTCCTTTCCTTTATCTACATTGAACAGGCAAGAGTGCGTTCATATTTTCATTTCATAATTCCTGGTGGGCATCCACCTTGTTGCTTTCACCTACCCTGTGTTATCAGATCATTACAGCGGCAGGAGACGAGGAGAGGAAGCCACTGTAGACTAGACTAGTGAGATGGCTGTGCTAGCCGGAATCCTTCGGACATCCCTACGCTAACCCTTAATCTTACCATAACCCTTAGTTAACCATTTTAAATTTCAACTTCAATGGGGGGGGTAGGGACGTCCCAAGGATCCCGGATAGCACGGACCCTATTGCAATGGACCCTAAACAGTCAGTCTGACCAGTTATGATATTGCAACATGTTAACTGGACTCTTTGGCCCCTCCTCAGGAGTCCACTCCGCGCGGTCACATGACCCGCCAGGAGGTGCAAGGCCTGTCCCCGTTCACGACGAGCGGGGGGCGCGCCAAGCTGCTGGCCAAGAACCGGCAGACATTCATCCTGCAGACCACCAAGCTGACGCGTATTGCCCGCCGCGTCTGCACTGACATCCTGCAGCCCCGCCGCGCGGCACGCCGCCCCTACGCCTCCATCAATGCAAACGCCGTCAAGGCCGAGTGTGAGTAGAGGAGATACTTTATACACACACACACGGTGTGTATATGTAGACACCCACACACATTCAGACATGTGATTTTCACACTTGCACTGCTTATCGTCATCTTTTCTTCCTCAGGTATGATAAGGTTGCCTAAAGCAACCAAGGCCCCTATAAAGAACCGCTCTATCCCTCGACCACCGCTGGCCACTATAGTGAAGGAACTGGGTGAGAATCTACCAACCACCACAGAGCTCCTAAGATATCTTTTTATTTATTTTACTTCTCAAAATAGCGTTGTGAACTATTGGGACTCAAAACACTTGCCTGTAGCTTTCCCCTACAATCCTCTTTTGTACTTCTATGTCAATTCTCTTTCAATAATCTTTATAGCTTCAATGCAATAGTTAGGCTCCTTCCTGTTGTAAGTGTCTTGATTTTGGTTTGTGATTTATGCCTCTCCTGTCCTCTCCCTAGCCATCCAGGCTCCACTCAAGCTGAAGGCCCCCAGAGGTGCTCCCACACCCATCAACCGCAACCAGGCCAACCAGCCCCGCGGGGGATCAGGCCTGCTCGGGAAGAGGCCCTTTGACAGTAGCGTGAGTACTCCTCAGTCCTCACACACAAACACACCACAACCACCATTTTGACTTCCCTGATATGTCAGTCAAACCATATGTGACACTGACTGGTTCTTGTTTGGTATAGACGGCCTGTTATCTTTCCTCTGTTAATGTAACCTTGGATAGCTTCGCTTGTCCCAGGCTACTCAGACTGTGGAGAGGGAGAGACTAGCAAACTGGTTCTGGTTCCTTTGTTACAATGGGAGATTCACTGACTAGAGCCCGACCGATAAATCTGTTGACCAATATTGTCGGCCGATATTAGCCTTTCACAGAAATATATATTTTTGTTTGTTTTTATTCCACAGATAAAGCGCCAATATTATATACATAGAATAAACATATACGTCTGCACATTTGCGGTCATTTTTATTTTATATTCAATGGTTGCCTGACGAGGGCTCTCTACCAGCTGCTCATTGAACATCGTTCAGCCCTAGGTCACAATGTGCACGAGTTGGCATGGTGGTTTGACAGTGAGTAGCTTGTTACAGCCAGTGTATTTGAATAGGTAAATCATCAAAAGTACACTTCAAGCAAGCAGCCCTGTCCTCATCACATTCTCACTTAGTTAACATGGTTAGCTTAGCTATCAAGCCAGCAAGGTAGTTAGCTTAGCTAGCTAGCAATCTGTTCTACTTACAGTGCCTTGCGAAAGTATTCGGCCCCCTTGAACTTTGCGACCTTTTGCCACATTTTAGGCTTCAAACATAAAGATATAAAACTGTATTTTTTTGTGAAGAATCAACAACAAGTGGGACACAATCATGAAGTGGAACGACATTTATTGGATATTTCAAACTTTTTTAACAAATCAAAAACTGAAAAATTGGGCGTGCAAAATTATTCAGCCCCCTTAAGTTAATACTTTGTAGCGCCACCTTTTGCTGCAATTACAGCTGTAAGTCGCTTGGGGTATGTCTCTATCAGTTTTGCACATCGAGAGACTGAAATTTTTTCCCATTCCTCCTTGCAAAACAGCTCGAGCTCAGTGAGGTTGGATGGAGAGCATTTGTGAACAGCAGTTTTCAGTTCTTTCCACAGATTCTCGATTGGATTCAGGTCTGGACTTTGACTTGGCCATTCTAACACCTGGATATGTTTATTTTTGAACCATTCCATTGTAGATTTTGCTTTATGTTTTGGATCATTGTCTTGTTGGAAGACAAATCTCCGTCCCAGTCTCAGGTCTTTTGCAGACTCCATCAGGTTTTCTTCCAGAATGGTCCTGTATTTGGCACCATCCATCTTCCCATCAATTTTAACCATCTTCCCTGTCCCTGCTGAAGAAAAGCAGGCCCAAACCATGATGCTGCCACCACCATGTTTGACAGTGGGGATGGTGTGTTCAGGGTGATGAGCTCTGTTGCTTTTACGCCAAACATAACGTTTTGCATTGTTGCCAAAAAGTTCAATTTTGGTTTCATCTGACCAGAGCACCTTCTTCCACATGTTTGGTGTGTCTCCCAGGTGGCTTGTGGCAAACTTTAAACGACACTTTTTATGGATATCTTTAAGAAATGGCTTTCTTCTTGCCACTCTTCCATAAAGGCCAGATTTGTGCAATATACGACTGATTGTTGTCCTATGGACAGAGTCTCCCACCTCAGCTGTAGATCTCTGCAGTTCATCCAGAGTGATCATGGGCCTCTTGGCTGCATCTCTGATCAGTCTTTTCCTTGTATGAGCTGAAAGTTTAGAGGGACGGCCAGGTCTTGGTAGATTTGCAGTGGTCTGATACTCCTTCCATTTCAATATTATCACTTGCACAGTGCTGCTTGGGATGTTTAAAGCTTGGGAAATCTTTTTGTATCCAAATCCGGCTTTAAACTTCTTCACAACAGTATCTCGGACCTGCCTGGTGTGTTCCTTGTTCTTCATGATGCTCTCTGCGCTTTTGACGGACCTCTGAGACTATCACAGTGCAGGTGCATTTATACGGAGACTTGATTACACACAGGTGGATTGTATTTATCATCATTAGTCATTTAGGTCGACATTGGATCATTCAGAGATCCTCACTGAACTTCTGGAGAGAGTTTGCTGCACTGAAAGTAAAGGGGCTGAATCATTTTGCACTCCCAATTTTTCAGTTTTTGATTTGTTAAAAAAGTTTGAAATATCCAATAAATGTCGTTCCACTTCATGATTGTGTCCCACTTGTTGTTGATTCTTCACAAAAAAATACAGTTTTATATCTTTATGTTTGAAGCCTGAAATGTGGCAAAAGGTCGCAAAGTTCAAGGGGGCCGAATACTTTCGCAAGGCACTATGTGCTGACACTGAACTGGTGCAAAAAGTCAACACTCGTCCTAGATACAAAAATAACTCTTACTGTCTGGGCCTATTATGTGAGCTATGGGATTTATTTATTTAGTTTTCCCAAATATGCAATCTGAAAAAAGCAAGACATTTGCTGCAGATCTATCATTCATCTGTTTGCATTCTTTATGAGATGAGTAGCTAATGTTAGCTAGCTAGCTATCCTGCAGCCAGCTAGCTAAATTAGAACGTGCGACTAAAACCAGTGTGGAAAACATTTGCCTGCATGTCCCTTGTGACACAGTTGGTAGAGCATGGCGCTTGCAACGCCAGGGTTGTGGGTTCTTGTCCCACGGGACCAGTGCGAAAAATCTATGCGCTCACTACTATTAGTCGCTCTAGATAAGAACATCTGCTACATTACAAAAAAATGAAAGAAATATTTTCAGTCATAAATGTTTTCAGTCACGATTTGCAGTTGAAATATATAGCCAATACATTTTGTATACCACCCTGCATCCCACTGCTGGCTTGTCTCGGAAGCTAAGCAGGGTTAATCATGACCGGTCCCTGGATGGGAGACCAGATGCTGCTAGGAGGGCCAGCAGGAGGCACTCTTTCCTCTGGTCTTAAAAAAAGAATAGCCCAATACCCAAGGGCAGGGATTGGGGACATTGCCCTGTGTAAGGTGCCGTCTTTAGAATGGGACGTTAAACAGGTGTCCTGACTCTGGTCTCTAAAGATCCCATGGCACTTATCGTAAGGGTGTTAATCCCGGTGTCATGGCTAAATTCCCAATCGGTCCCTTAATCTTTCCCAGCTTCCAATTGGCTCATTCATTCCCTCTCCTCTAACTATTCACCAGGTCATTGCTGTACATGAGAATGTGTTCTCAGTCAACTTAGCTGGTAAGTGGTTAAATAAATAAAACATTGTATTGTATAACAGTGTAATGAAGCAAACATTGTCGTAATGAATAGCTAGCTTTTGCTTGTCATAAAATACTTGCATTGCTAGGTTGTCATTAAGTGTTTGCATGACCTTCTTGATTCTTGTAAACCCTGTAGTATATCTACTAAATACAAATGCTGACACCTAGTGGTGACATTACAAACGGCATGTTACTGCATTTCAAAGCTTATTTGTGAACGGTGCAGTTTCAGATTTACTTTGAGACAGTTTAATTCAGCCAGCCACCCTTTGTGGTAGTTTAGCACTGCTTTAGATAGGCATATCTTTAAGTGGTAGCTAAAAAGGTAAACTAAAACAGTTTTGTATTTACTGTCGTATTTTATAGAGGTTAAAGTTGGTTTTGATGGATATTCTGTAAACCAGAAAATGTTCTTAAATGTACATTTTAAATATATAGTTAAGAAATCATAATTTAGAGTGTCTGCTTATCCTTTGGAGCACAATTTGTACAAAAAACATTTGGGGTAAAAAATGTTTTTATTCCACCTCTAAAAATAAAAACTATATGGGCAGGGGTATTGGTAATCGGTCACTTTTGCTTCCATAAAATTGGTATCGGACCCAAAAATTCCATATCAGTCGGGTTCTACCACTGACCATCTGTCCATCTCCCTCCTCCACCTTTGCGCAAAGCAGCATCACCACACCTTGGGCCAAATGGCTACACACACACGCACACACACTCACTTGCGTGGCACACCGCGCCAGCGCACACACTTCTTCCCTCACAGTTCTTCTCTCATTTAGTCACAGGCGGCAGGGCTGCCGTTCCCCACCAATGGGAGGCCGTTCGCATCGGGCATGAGGACCACTTCACAGTCGGTGATCAAGCGTCAGAAAGTGAACCAGGGAGACGCACCCAACCCCGTGGTGTTTGTGGCCACGAAAGACACCAGGTACTGTCCTTTTGTACAGAGTACTTTCTGTATCTAGTAGCAAGCAGCAATTGAGCATTCTAATTTAGATTCTGTCCTTTTTTTTTGTGTTGAGAAATATACAGTGTTGTACCCTGAGTGTACAAAACATTAGTAACGTTGCTCTTTCCATGACACAGACTGACCAGGTGAAAGCTATGATCCCTTATGGATGTCACTTGTTAAATCCACTTCAATCAGTGTAGATGAGGGGGAGGATTTTGAGACATGGATTGTGTATGAATGGGTAAGACACAATTTTTAAGTGCCTTTTGAATGGGGTAGTAGGTGCCAGACGCACTGGTTTGAATGTGTCGAACTGCCACACTGCTGAGTTTTTCACACTCAACCGTTTCCCATTTGTATCAAAAATGGTCCACCACTCAAAAGACATCCAGCCAACATGACACAACTGTGGGAAGCATTGGATTCAACATGGGCCAGCATCCCTGTGGAACGCTTTTGACACCTTGTGGAGTCCATGCACCGACGAATTGACGCTGTTCTGAAAGCACAAGGGCTGCATCTCAATATTAGGAAGGTGTTCCTAATGTTTTATACATTTGTTGTATATGGAATACCTGACATAAAAGGTATCAATCAGGTCTCTGGCAGTAAATTCAATGGGAGAATTCTTTTTTTTTACCAAAAGGTTGCATTTGTTGATTTAATGCGTAATATTGCATTCAACTAGTTTGAAGACGAGAAGGATTCACTTCTTTGCACCTGTGCACTTTGACATTAGACTCCTAGGTGTGCAAATGTGGATCTTGTCAGTCCTATAGCTAATTCACTGTGTTGTGTGTTTCTCTCCTCTCAAGGGCTCTGAGAAAACACCTGACTCAGTCTGAGATGCGACGTGCAGCCAGAAAACCTCACCTCCCGGTCAGGGTCAAGCTGCCCCTAGGTCCCCGGACCCTGGTTCTGCCCACCCTGCCATCCAGCACCAGCGAGCCCATCGTCCTGGAGGACTAAGGGGGGGGGGTCACCACCCTGCACGTCCACCTGCTAGTGCAGCAGCGCACGCCATACCAGTCCAGTAGTCGTTTTCTGTTGTCAGATTTTTTTGTTCTGTTACCTCCCAAAAGCTGACGTGCTGCTTACCACACACACACACTTTACTGACACCCACATTGAGCTCACACATACACATGCCAACATTACTTCTCTACACACACTTACACCCACATACACGCGCTAGGCTTTGGGCTTTGTAGTATTTTATTCCGGCTCTTTTTGCTTAATTATTTTGCTCCCCTTTTTTAATGGCAAATATTTTTAACTGTGTAATTTAAACTCTGAAATATTTCTCATCCTGAAATAATGGTGTTAAAACACTTTATTTTTTCCTCCGGGTCTTATTTGTGTAAATATTTGCAGCTTTTTGAGAGGGTGACACCAATTTGGTTGGGGATGTGGGAAGGCCATAGAAAGAAATAGAAATACTAGAAGGGACAAAGTCTCTCAAACCACTGCAATTTGACTGAATGTCCATTCTAGTTATTCTATTTCTATTGGGAAGGCTAAATGGGACAGGAGTTTATAGCATGTTTCTTTTGATTATTTTTCCGGGAAAGTCTAGTTAGATGTTAATGAAACCATGTTCCTTCATAGGTCTGGGAGGTTGAGGTGAAGTACTTTGTATGACTCATCATTCAAGCATACATGTCAAATAATCATATTCTACTTTTGGACACTCATTCTGTTAGACTTTAATTTGCACTGTCACCCTGCCCCCTTTCCACACACCCAAATAAGAACTGATCCCCCCTCTATCTCTCCACAAGCCTATCAGAAGTTACGTTTGATGGTTTGATAGTGAGGGGAAAAAATGCTGTTGACCCCTAGTAGTTTGAGCTCTGTTTTTCTTGTTTGTCATCACAATCCATTTGAGTCTTGCCTTGTCTCCTATCACTTGATTGTCATGCTTGTTACAGCCACGTTTTACCCATCCGGAGAGCGAGACTTTCTGGATCCGTCTCTGTAAAGCCTTTGGGGTGCGTTTTGGTTTTGACCTGCGAGAACGACCTCTCGTAGAACGGTCTTGGATCATCAATACAATGGTAGGAGAGAGTAATGGTTTAGGAAAAGGTGTAAGGTGTAACAGGGTAGAATACATTAATTTCATGTAGGTTTGGAAGATATTCAAAAGTGTGTTCTGGATGTGGATCTGATGGGTTACTGTGGTTTGAGACATACAGAATAGATGCTGTTGTCTTTAAGGCCCTTATTGTGAGAAAGATGGGTTATTTTTAGTGAAGGAGACAGAATTAAGCCATAAACATTCAAGGTGTGTAAAACTCCATTCTAAAATGGCCCCTGTGCATGTTGCCACCTGTACGTATAAAACATGCATTCAGATCCCCCACCCATAGATTAAGTCACAGCATTTATGACAATGGACTGTTTCGCTCTTGCTTTTGAACAGACATGGCAAATTATGTTACGAGCTGGTCGTCAGAATGTCATTACTAAAGCAGCAATATGTATTGACTTGGGTACAGAAGTCATGTTTTTAATGATATGATGGGAGAGGAATCTCCAGTGATGTCTTTACTTGTGGATTGATATGGTTTGAATCTGTGTTTTACCTTTTTGTGTTTTATGATGAAAGGGTGCGTTAGATTAAATCGATGCTTAATTGGATATTATAATTCCTCATGCTCCCTCAGGCATTGGGAACTGACAGCCAGTACTGGGGTAGAAATGAAGGATTTATATGCAAGTTTGGTCCCAATGTGGGCTTTTGTAATGTTTCTAAAACAAATTTTAAGTGTTAAAATGCTTAGTGAAAATACTAATCTGAAGAAGAAAAAACTTGACCTATTGATAATGTCAGTTTTTTTTTTTATATATAAAACCTTTTAAAAAAAGCTTGTAATTACTTCATATTTTGGAGAAGGTTAAAATACTGTACATGTGAACATTGCTCTCTGTCATTGAGTGGGTTTGGGATGGGAGACTGGGATGGTTGGCCATCAAACAGTTGGGAGGGATGGAGAGGGGGTTAGAATTTTGTATGTTGGAGAGATAATTATGCTACAATTACATTTTTTTTCTCAAGTGTTTTTTATTCCAATGTGTCTGTATCCTTTTAATGTATCTTGATAAGAAAATAAATAAAGATTTGTTTTCTTTGTGGTCATATACACATTTCTCTTCCATGCGAGTACTTTTTCTGGGTGTGTATGAAATGCATTGTCCCCTAGTTGTCAGTGACAAAAGTAATTACATTTGAATCATTGTGTTTACGTCTCACATTAAATGTGTTCCTATAAATACTGTAACCCAAGTTAGATGAGTCCCCCAAACATGAAATGTGTATTTTATTCATTTCAAACAAGGGCATTATCAATCACGATCACACAAAGGTTTATATTTTCCTACATCAGACAGCATTTAAAAAAACAAATTACACGGGTGCGAGGTTGACCAACTGTGGTGTAAATTGCCAGAATAGGTGTTTGTTCTCAATTTTTTTTTATTTATCAATACATAAAGCACATGTATTGATTTGGGAAGGCTAAATACTTATTTTCCACCATAATTTGCAAATAAATTAATTTAAAATCCTACAATGTGATTTTCTGGATTTTTTTTTTTCTCTCATTTTGCCTGTCATAGTTGAAGTGTACCTATGATAAATTACAGGCCTCTTATCTTTAAGTGGGAGAACTTGCACAATTGGTGGCTGACAATACTTTTTTGCCCCACTGTACTTACAATTCTAACAGCTTTTTTGTTAGTAGAGCATTTAACCATCTTAAAATACAGTTCAATTTCCTTTTGTAGGGTACGAAAATGTGGTTTTCTGTTTGTAAATTTACATTTGTGTATATGAAATTTGGCCAAAAGAATAATGAAATGAATTACATAAAAATGTTTCAGCTTATTTCTATTGTACATCTCTCCACAATAGTATAAAATCTTCATAAATGTGTTCAATTATAAACCTACTGATGTCTTGCCACCATTTTCTTACATGCACACAATGCCAAAAAAGATGCCACACTGTTTCTGGGTGGTCATTACAAAAGGAGCAATTTGAGTTGATGTTTTCCTTAAACTTCTTCATATAGTGGTTGGCAGGATAATATTTATGAATCATTTTAAAGGAAACTTCCTTAATTTTGTTAACAAGTAGGTATGTGTGTGGCAACATCCAAACTTTTTTCCAACAGATATTATCAATAAATCCATTCCAATAAGGCATGACATAAGGTACAACATCCTGCTGAAACAAGGTTCGTATCGCTGTGTTGTTGAATGGACCAAAAGAGAAACAAATCTTTCCTACTGATGAGTCAACAGGGTCAATAGAAGGTAGGCTCTGAGGGTCAGGTCTTGACACGTTCCTGAATAACATAGCAACACCTGAGGGAATGGCATCTAAAACAATTGCAAAATCTTTAGGTGTTACAGGGACCTTGTAAAGTGATAAGAATTCTTTATAACTGAGTAAAATTCCCTCTGCATTTACCAGTTGGCTCACCAATAGGATATTATTTCAGAACCAATATTCTAAAAACAAAGAGGTATTTTTATACAATATATCCCGATTATTCCATATATAATATATGTGTGGAGAGAAATTGTGTTTATAAATTAAGGACCATGACAAGAAAACCTGCCGATGAAAAGCAGAAAGTTTCACTGGAACTTTGTCAATATTGTCAATATTATAATTGCAAAACAACATGAAGTTAAGGCCACCAAAAGTAAAGAAGACATGATGAGGAATAAAATTCCACATAGAAGTGGGTCTTCTTAGGAATTGTTTTATCCAATTGATCTTAAAAGTATTATTTAAAGTAGTAAAGTCCAGAAAATTCAGTCCGCCATTCTCATAAGTGTTCATTACAACAGTTTTCCTAATTGAATGGGTACGGTTTCTCCAAAGAAAGTTGAAAAGCATCTGGTCTATCTCCTTGCTTATTTTACTGTCAATATATAAAGATAGAGCACCATATGTTAGTCTAGAGATACCTTCAGCCTTGGTTATTAGGACTCTACCTTTTAAAGATAAGTCCCTCTGTAGCCATTGATTTAGTTTCTTCTGGGTTTTTTTAATAAGAGGGTTAAAATTTAGTAAGCCTCTAGACTTCTGATCCTTTGTAACAGTTATGCCTAAATATGTAAGTTCTTCTTTTACTGGAATAACATAATATGAAGGTATCACACAATCTTTGACAGCTATGAGGTCACATTTATTCATGTTAAGATATAGACCAGACTCTTTGGAAAAGGATTGTATCACATTGATCGATATGGGAATTTGGTTAGCGTCTTTCAGAAAAAGTGTAGTATCATCAGCCAGCTGGCTTATAATAATTTCTTTACCAGCTAGGGAAATACCTTGTACAGGACTATTATTTAAAGAATTTGAAAGAAGTTGGGTGATTAATAAAAACAGGTATTGAGAGATAGGACAACCTTGCCTAATTCCTCTCTTTAACTCAAATCTAGGTGAGGTGCCATATTTCAATTTGATAGAGCTGTTACCATTTGCATAGAGAGTCTTAATAGCCTTACAGAAAAAATCCCCAAAGCCAAGTCTCTCAAAGGAGTGAAAGATAAACTGATGCTCTACTGTGTCAAATGCTTTATAAAAATCTAAAAATAATATGAAGCTATCCTCAGTTATTAGGCCTGAGTAGTCAAGTATGTCTAATACTAGTTTGACATTGTTAGAAATATGTCTGTTCCTCATGAAGCCAGACTGTGTTTCATCAATGATTGCATCCAGGACTTCTTTAATTATTTTTGCAAGTAGTAAGGCTAATATCTTATAGTCATTATTAAGAAGACAAATTGGGCGCCAGTTTTCGATGAGCAGCACTTCTTTTTTAGGCTTTTTTAGGCTTAGGTGTCAGTGTATTAACCCCTGACTCATTGTAGGAAGGAGAACATTGTTTTTAATACTCTCTAAAAAAGACTTAAAATAGGAAGGGAGCTACTTGTTCAGAAAATAATTTGTAAAATTCTGATGTAATTCCATCAACACCTGGTGATTTATTGTTCTTTAGATGTTTGATAGACTCTATAATCTCTTCAACTTTGATGGGTTCATCACACTGTTTAGATTCTATATCACTGATAGAGTGAACATTATTCAGTGAGTTAAAAAAAACATATCTGTGGATTCCTGACAGTACGTACAGCTATACAATTTTCTGTAAAAATTGCTACAGTATTTAGCGATTAATTTTTGGTCATCTGTAATAACACCATCAATGTTTAACTTATGGATAGTGTTATTTTTAGAGTGAAATTTCTCAAGTCTAAAGAAATAGGATGAATTCTGTTCGCCCTCCTCAATCCATTTTTTCCTAGATCTAATAAAGGCTCATTCTGCTTTTAATATATATATATATATATTATCCAGTTTATTTTGTAACTCAATTAGTTCCATCTTCTCCTCCCCCAAGAGGTCAGCTGGGGACCTCTGAGAAAGGGAAGTTATCTTAATGATCACCTTTTCCTCCTCAGCTCTTCTGGTCTTAGCAAGATTACTACCATATTTTCTAAGGTATTTAAAGAGTTCCCAGTTCCTGCAATAAGATGTTTCTTCACAAGCCCTTTCCCAAAAGTGTGAGAGCAGATCTTTAACCTCAAATTTAAATATATAATTATTTAATAATGAGCTATTTAGCTTCCAGTAGGATGCTCTACCAAGGTTAGGATCAGGGGTAAATATTTTGATATCAATGTAAATGGCCCTATGGTCTGTGAGGGGAGTAGTACAAATATTTGTAGTAACACACTCACTATCAATGCATTTGGATATAAGCCAAAAATATATTCTGGATTGTCTGGAACCTGTTTTGTTACTCCAAGTGAATGATCTTTCGGCCGGAAACCTCTCTCTCCATATATCAGTAAGATCAAACTTTTCCAGAAAAAGTATTAAACCCAAATTCTGATTGGTTGGCCTACCTGGGGGCCATCTATCAGTTGAATTATATATTGTAATGTTAAAGTCCCCTCATATCAATAATAACGAATTAGGAAATGTAGATAACCAATGAAGTATACGTTTCTCTATAGATTCAAGCAACTCATCATTCTCATGTTTGGTGTTGTACCCGTAGAAGTTGACAGTAATGAGTGTAATGTCATTGTAACTGATCATTCTCATGTTTGGTGTTGTACCCGTAGAAGTTTACAGTAATGAGTGTAATATCATTGTAACTGATCATTCTCATGTTTGGTGTTGTACCCGTAGAAGTTTACAGTAATGAGTGTAATATCATTGTAACTGATCTTTCTCATGTTTGGTGTTGTACCCGTAGAAGTTGACAGTAATGAGCGTAATGTCATTGTAACTGATCATTCTCATGTTTGGTGTTGTACCTGTAGAAGTTTACAGTAATGAGTGTAATGTCATTGTAACTGATCATTCTCATGTTTGGTGTTGTACCCGTAGAAGTTTACAGTAATGAGTGTAATGTCATTGTAACTGATCATTCTCATGTTTGGTGTTGTACCTGTAGAAGTTGACAGTAATGAGCGTAATGTCATTGTAACTGATCATTCTCATGTTTGGTGTTGTACCTGTAGAAGTTTACAGTAATGAGTGTAATGTCATTGTAACTGATCATTCTCATGTTTGGTGGTGTACCAGTAGAAGTTTACAGTAATGAGTGTAATGTCATTGTAACTGATCACAAGACAAATAAAGTGACCAAAGGGGTCACATTCCGAGTGTAGAATATTACCACCAAAGGTATTTTTCATTCGTTCAGATCCATGGGAGAGCCAAATATCGTTGCCCCACTGTGACCTCCAGAAGTTGGCATCAGCCGAAATTGAGTGAGACTCTTGAAAAAAGCAAAAATCTGTTCGAAATTGTTTAGAAAATAAAAACAAGGCCTTGCGCTTCACATTGTTTCGTAACCCCCTAGCATTAAGAGAAACTATAGACAAAGACAAAACAACAAAGATTATATAAAAGTAGAAACTGTAGTAGGATGAGTCAAAGACATAGGAGCAGTGAACGTAAACGATAAGGAACCGAGATCTGCACCATTTAAGTCAATTTAAAGTGAAAATAGCTTATTCCATAACCTTTGAAATTCAACTCAACTGAAAACTATGTTCAAGACCAAACCAAGGGTTCTTGTAGTAAGAGAGACTAAAAACCCTCTTTAGTGTAATCAGGAACTATTCTGAGAAATAAAACAACAAATAATCATTTAAATAAAAGGGTACCTACTATTTTAAGTACATATGAAAACTGATCATTAAATAATTGAATAAAAAATGTTTTACATATAAACGTTCCTAAGACCTTTTTTGGAAATAAGTATTAATAACTAAATAGATGAATAACTGTGTAAAGTCAGAGCAGACCTGTATGCCCTTTAAAACACTATCTTAGTTACTGTATACATAAAAAAGAAATACAGCTTTCAATCTTCTTCGTAAGTTTGTAAACAAAATAGGTCTTCTGGTCAAGAACAAACTAATACATTGAAATACCTGAGTATTCCTGAAAAATAGTCAATTGATGCTTGTTAGGTAAACAACATAAGGAAAATGAGAATACCATGGTTGAAACCATCAACCTGTTCCTTCTGGTGAGATTTTAGGGAGGAATATGGATTTCTGAACCGTTGATAATTGACGAACGTTTATTGCGCCTGTGTGCTGCCCCTCTGATGATGTCTAATTTGATAAGGGGCGGTTTCATCCGGAGCGGCGTTTAGTGTTGCACAGCTGAGCCTCATTATAAAGGGAACGCGGGAACTGGGTCAAGATTAAGATATTTTAAAATAAACAGTGGACACAGCGACAGATAGTACATGTGACTTCGTAACAAAGCAATCAGTGTAGCATGTTGTCTAAGTATTTACTGAAATACGTTTTCCGGATCTTTCCTGTTATTTCTACGAATTGCATGCCGAAATAATATTCATAGAATTTGGCTTGAACATTGGGGAAAATCTACTCATCTGGCAGTATTTCAATCTTCTCGACATAAAATGTTGGATAATTAGGACTACAGCGCCCTCTCCTATCCCTGGATTGGGGTACATTATCAGAGACATATCTCGCCCCGGTTCCGCGGTGTCCTGATCATTGCAGCCTGCCATTCAGATCTTAACAGGGAAATGAAGTCAATCTTGATGCTATCATGTGGATAGATCAGATTAGCATGACCGTTGTCGACCTACTCTAGATTTGACACTGACTTTTTTTGTATGTCATAGTTGTATCTTTGCCTACACAATACATTGAGACCAGAATTGCTAGTGTACAGTGTGTCAAATCGGAGGGCATGCTGTCCGGTCCTCTGGCAGTCTCTATGGGGGTGCCACAGGGTTCAATTCTCGGGCCGACTCTTTTCTCTGTATATATCAATGATGTTTCTCATGCTGCGGGCGATTCCCTGATCCACCTCTACGCAGACGACACCATTCTATATACTTCCGGCCCGTCCTTGGACACTGTGCTATCTAACCTCCAAACGAGTTTCAATGCCATACAGCACTCCTTCCGTGGCCTCCAACTGCTCTTAAACGCTAGTAAAACCAAATGCATGCTTTTCAACCGTTCGCTGCCTGCACCCGCACGCCTGACCAGCATCACCACCCTGGATGGTTCCGACCTTGAATATGTGGACATCTATAAGTACCTAGGTGTCTGGCTAGACTCTAAACTCTCCTTCCAGACCCATATCAAACATCTCCAATCGAAAATCAAATCAAGAGTCGGCTTTCTATTCCGCAACAAAGCCTCCTTCACTCACGCCGCCAAACTTACCCTAGTAAAACTGACTATCCTACCGATCCTCGACTTCGGCGATGTCATCTACAAAATTGCTTCCAACACTCTACTCAGCAAACTGGATGCAGTTTATCACAGTGCCATCCGTTTTGTTACTAAAGCACCTTATACCACCCACCACTGCGACTTGTATGCTCTAGTCGGCTGGCCCTCGCTACATATTCGTCGCCAGACCCACTGGCTCCAGGTCATCTACAAGTCCATGCTAGGTAAAGCTCCGCCTTATCTCAGTTCACTGGTTACGATGGCAACACCCATCCGTAGCACGCGCTCCAGCAGGTGTATCTCACTGATCATCCCTAAAGCCAACACCTCATTTGGCCGCCTTTCGTTCCAGTTCTCTGCTGCCTGTGATTGGAACGAATTGCAAAAATCGCTGAAGTTGGAGACTTTTATCTCCCTCACCAACTTCAAACATCTGCTATCTGAGCAGCTAACCGATCGCTGCAGCTGTACATAGTCTATTGGTAAATAGCCCACCCATTTTCACCTACCTCATCCCCATACTGTTTTTATTTATTTATTTTTCTGCTCTTTTGCACACCAATATCTCTACCTTTACATAACCATCTGATCATTTATCACTCCAGTGTTAATCTGCATAATTGTAATTATTTGCCTACCTTCTCATGCCTTTTGCACACAATGTATATATAGACTCCCCTTTTTTCTACTGTGTTATTGACTTGTTAATTGTTTACTCCATGTGTAACTCTGTGTTGTCTGTTCACACTGCTATGCCTTATCTTGGCCAGGTCGCAGTTGCAAATGAGAACTTGTTCTCAACTAGCCTACCTGGTTAAATAAAGGTGAAATAAAAATAAAAAATTTAAAAAAACTGTTGCATTTTTACCTTGCCTCTATATCCTGTTTTTCATGGGCCTAAATAGTGTAGGCCTACCATCCAAATGACTAATTTAACCCTGATATTAAATATGCTTTTCTCAGACCAGCAGTAACAACCTGCCCATGTTCCACTACCAAGATATGACCTGTTCCCAGGGGAGCAGGGCTCAGCTGGTGTTGGGGAAGACTTGTCCCTGGTTAAGGCCCCCCTGCACCTAGTAGAGTCTCAGTCTCTCCCCCTGATCCTCTGGAAGTGTTCCACACGCTACAAGACATCGAGTGTGATGGTAGCGGCAGCCTCCGTGATGGCGGCCTGGTATCCCGTAGTGGCCCATCATGTATTCACCTTATCCTGCCAGTTGAACGATCTCCTGCTGGCTTCGGCCCTCAAGCTAAAGCAGCTAGAGAACAGCCAGACCATGGCTGCTTCCTGCACCATGCAGGATGTGTGGGAGAACAAGCCATGGTCACTGTCGTCAAGACCACAGTATTTCTGTTTTAAAGTATAGTGTATATAGTGATTTCCTATGAGCTTGGAAGCCATGTGTGCTATGTATTTTCATTGAGGGGGGTGGGCTGAGTGTCGGTTTTGGTGTTCCATGTGTTAATCTTCCATGAGATGTTGGCACTGTCCTGCACTACATTTGTATAGCCTCCGTGGATTTTTGACTCGCCCATCTCTTTATGTAAATTTGATATTTAACTATTTGAATCAGTTATCAATGTTGGATTCATGAATGTCATGTCTAATTTAAGTTTTTCACTTAAATTTATTGTGGTACTTCTGCCGCAAAGTCAGCTTCTTTTTTTTGAAATGCACGTTCTGTCACTGAACTAGCCGGAACTTCTCACTGCTCAATGAACTCTTACTTTTTTGTTGTTGTTTTGGTCTGCGTAGGCTTTCTACCTATTCGGGTTTATTTGGCCATCAGGCTTTACTTTAGATTTGTTGCATAAACCATGTTCTCCAATGGCAACTTTTCTATCAATGTGCTTGACCATTTTGGGACGCAACCCTCAGGCTGTGTGGATTCGAATGCACTCCTTTTCCTAAAGACATTATTTTATCTTCCTGGCTCTGCTGTTGCAGATGCATATTTACTAAATACATTATTTTATCTTCCTGGCTCTGCTGTTGCAGATGCATATTTAAGGATCTACTTGCAGTAACGTTTGTTTTCCTCTGAAATTTGGCATCAAACAAGTCTCTCTGGATAAGCACATCTAAATGAAAATGTAATGTACATTTATAATTGCATTGGCTCACGCATCTATCAAGACTAGTATAGGACTTACAATGACTATTTGGGCAATTCAAACAGACTGCTTGATTCGAAAATGTGTTTTTAGGCGCCGTATGGATGATGGGACGCAATTGCGGCGCCCCGGGATACGCCAAATTGAGCTCATTATTGCTGTGCGCCTCTATTTTTGTAAAGTGGATGGCTCTGTATTGATAGGATAATACAAGACCTCCTGTCAACCAAACGCACCCACCTCTTGATAACTTCCTTCACAACAGCGCTGCTCAGCGGCGCGTAAGAAGTGTGAATGCCCTGACTTCTGCAGAGTCCACATCACCCTTAATACTGCACAGCCAATGCAGACCTAGCCCTGCGTCGTTAGGGTTTGGCAGGGGTACAGTCCAGTTGGTGGAGGTAATACATTAAAATTGGCTGCCAACCGCCATAATTTTTTTTAAAATAAAATCCACAGAAGAATTAAGTAGCGGTTGTGGGAGTGACGCACATTTGAGTGACATCGAATTGGACCAATCTTTGGAAGGCTGGCTTTCCGGAAAATGTCGGCGCACCCGAGTGAGGTTCCTGTGTGCGGTTTAGAGCAATAACCTTGCAAATTCATACTGTCCAGTTGGTAAGTGATTGTGTCGCATTGAGCTACAGACTGTTGGCATTGTTTTCGTATAAACTTTTAATCGTCGCCTGCACGATTCAAGATAAATTGGCTAGCTAATGCTAACAAATCATATTCGTTAGCTAGTAAGCTAACTATACCAGCAAGATACACGTGTGGTTATTTTGCAGGTCTCGCTCCTCAGATCTGCGGGTCTACCGGGACGCTGCCGTGAGCATGGAGGAGAGGCGCTTCGCGGAAGTCCCCAGAGAGTCTGTCAAACTCATGGCTGAGAGTGCGGGAGTAGAACTCAGCGACGATGTGGCTGCATTGTTGGCTGAAGATGTCTGCTACCGGCTTAGGGAAGCCACACAGGTAAACAATAAAACCGGTGCGAAATCGATGTTGATTGTACGATGTCGTGAGGGCCAGGAGTTTTCCCTCACCATTTGTTCTGACCAGGACGAACTCTGAGCCCCATTCATAGGTAAAGTATGTAAAGTTGGCTATTTGTAGATATTTGTTTGTCTGATGTGACTTTGACCAACACAGAGCAGCTCTCAGTTCATGAGACATGCCAAGAGGAGGAAGCTGACAGTAGAGGACTTCAACAGAGCACTGCGCTGGAGCAATGTGGAGGTGAGAGAGTGCCTACTGTTTTATTGAATGTATACATGCAATTAGTGTACTAATCATTAGGAACACCTTCCTACTATTGAGTTGCACCCCCTTTTTCTCTCAGAACAGTCTCAATTCGTCAGGGCATGGACTCGACAAGGTGTCGAAGGCGTTCCACAGGGATGCTGGCCCATGTTAACTCCAATGCTTCCCACAGTTGTGTCAAGTTGGCTGGATGTCCTTTGGGTGGTGGACCATTCTTGATACACACAGGAAACTGTTGATAGTGTAAAAGCCCAGCAATGTTGCAGTTCTTGACACAATCAAACCGGGTGCGCCTGGTACCTACTACCAAAGGCACTTCAATCTTGTTTTGCCCACCCTCTGAATGGCACACATACAGTCCATGTCACAGTTGTCTCAAGGCTTAAAAAACATGATTTAACCTGTCTCCACCCCTTAATCGACACTGATTGAAGTTGATTTAACAAGTGGCGTCAATAAGGGGTCATAGTGTTCAGCTAGTCAGCCTGTCATTGAAAGAACAGGTTTTCCTAATGTTTTTACACTCAGTGTATACATTGTGTGAGCCTGTTTCAACTGAATCACGCTTGCTGAGTGATGTTTGTCTTTATTGTTGTTGCTCTAACTGAACTCCTATCTGTACTGTCTTCTCTTTTTGCCAGGCCATAGCTGGCTACGGTGCGCAAGATGCCCTACCTTTCCGACCGATCAAGGAGGGCGAGCTATTCTTTGTGGATGACCGTGATGTCAACCTGGTTGAACTTGCCCTGGCCACCAACATACCCAAGGGCTGTGCAGAGACCATGGTGCGAGGTATGACCGCCAATGCTTGTTATAGAAATGCGTCTCACTGACTTACTATATACTAACCCGCCACCTGCACATCAATAGTCAAATCGATACTCATTCAACTTGTAAGAGATTTAGTAGAATTTATGGTGACTATGATTTGTTCTCCTACTAGTGAACGTGTCTTATCTGGATGGGAAAGGCAACCTGGAGCCTCAAGGTACAGGTAAGGGCTCAGAGTAAATTTGAACGTTGGGTGATATTTACTCCCATGGCTTTTGCAGAGTGGTTGATCCCTCCTTTTACTCTCCTTCACAGTTCCCAGTGCTGTACAAACTCTCTCTGAGGATCTGCTCAAGTACTACCAGCAGATCACCCGGGCCATACTAGGAGAGGACCCACACCTTATGAAGGTACAGTTTTGTCCTGGCGTTGACATGTGATAGAACACATTAGATTGGAGAAACTGTTGAAATCGCTCAAACATTTTAATCCATGGTGGATTAACTATTTCCTCATCAGGTGGCTTTGCTGGATCTCCAGTCCAACTCCAAGATTGCTGCCCTCCTGCCATATTTTGTATATGTCATCAGTGGGGTATGTTATACTTATTTGAAACACAAAATCTAACGTCATGGATGCATTCAAATCTCCAGTCGTTTAGTGCCTATAGGGCAATGAGTTTTTCCTGACCAGGAGAAACTCTAGAAAACCCTAATCATACAGTAGCCTATAACTATGCCCTGGATATGATCCTCGTCAGGAAAAAGTCCTGTCCGTATCTTTACTAAATGTAGCTAGCGCTGTACTTCACATCTACCCCTCTCTCCACTCTGCCCACCAGGTGAAGTCTGTGAGCCACGACCTGGAGCAGCTGAACCGTCTGCTGCACATGGTGAAGAGTCTGGTGCAGAACCCCTACCTGTACCTCGGCTCCTATGTGCGTAGCCTGGTGTCCAGCGTCATGTACTGCATCCTGGAGCCGCTGGCCGCCTCCATCAACCCCCTCAACGACCACTGGACCTTAAGGGACTACGCAGCACTTCTGCTCAGCCACATCTTCTGGTATGACTGACCACCGATAAATATGCACTATATATACAGTACAGATATGTACAGTAGAATGACTAGACAAGTGGACAAAGCCCCTCAGACCATGGCAGTTTGACTGATACACTTATTGGTTCATGAGGGGGAAAAAAACAAAGGCCTGCACACTAATGCTCCTAATACCACCTTTAAATAATGTTTTGGTCAAAAGTGGACCATCTTAGTCTCTGTGACACTGTCAACAACAGGATCACGGCCATCTTGACGTAATTCTCTCCAAAACGTGTCTTTGTCAGGACCCATGGAGACCTGGTCAGTGGTCTGTACCATCAGATTCTGCTGTCTCTGCAGAAGGTTCTGTCAGACCCGGTCCGCCCACTTTGTTCTCACTATGGAGCTGTCGTGGGGCTACACGCACTCGGGTGGAAGGTAACTACGTTTCCTCTATCTTGATCGTCTTTGAGTGAGAGTGTGTTTTCTTTCGTTTCTGTTGGTTCATTTTTAGGATCTTTGCTGATCACCGTTTGTGTCTGTGTGTGTCTTTTGTAGGCTGTTGAGCGGGTGTTATATCCACACCTGCCAGCCTACTGGGCTAACCTGCAAGCTGTCCTGGATGATTACTCCGTCTCCAACGCCCAGGTGAAAGCAGACGGACACAAGGTCTACGGAGCCATCCTGGTAAGTGCAGCAGACCAGTCACTGAGTCTGTAATGTGGTAGGTTTTCTGTGAGGCGTACTAGAGAACGGACAATATTTGCCTTTTCTAAGTCTTTCGGCCCTCCTCTATTGGCTTTGTCGACAATCCCTCTACATAGTAAAACTGCTGCTATGCCAGCCGCCCCTCACTGCTTGAGCCACGAGCACTGCCCAATGCTGAGGCTTGTCTAGCTGGGAAAATCAGCAGCATCAATATAGCTCATTCTCCAACAGAAAGGTGTAGTATTGGTGAATTGACACAGTGACTCCTGTTGCTAATATTCATTTAGTTAAATAACTTATAATAAGGCCAATGTCTACGTGTCTGGACATGCATGCATGCAAGCTAAGCAGATAGCAAAAATTACTATAACCAACCCTTTAATTTGTGGTGTTAGCTAGGTGGCTATATGAGACTTGACATTGTTGTCATTCAGCAGATGCTACGTACTTACATTAGTGACTGCATACATTTTCCATACTAGTCCCCTGTGGGAATTGAACCCACAACCCTGGCATTGCAAGCGCCGGGCTCTACCCACTGAGCTACATGGGACTACTATGCTGGCTAGATGTACATGGTACTAAGATATCAGATAGGAGATAATAGCCAACGTCAAGCTGGTTCTCATTTTGAACATGCACCATTTTCGGCAGCGAGCCCTCTGACTTGCGTTGTAACTTTAGCTATTTACTGGTGTGCTGATCTGACCAGCAGCTATCGGATCTGTAAATTGACAGTTGATAGTCGGATTAGGTTGTTATCACAATGGGGAAAGAAGGAAGTGTCTTAAAATGCCCAAATGAAGGTTGTCAATAGGTTTAGCTGCCTAAGAATCTTCCTCCTTGTTTATGGAACAAGAACGCTTGCATTGAAAATATGTTCTTTTATATTCTCAAACTAACAGCAATGCCTATGTCCTTCCATACAGACATGACACTCTTTTGAGTGATGCTTTTTGTCAAATGTTGTTGATCAGTAGGCTAATATGAGTCCAAAATGGAAGGCTAACAGATTGTTTGTCATCTGTAGCACTGTACACTCCACCGATAAGCCAAAACAAGCTCAATAACTCAATGCATGCACACGCTCCTATTGAATATGCGTTCACCTGTATTGTGAGTAGGCCTATGCCATCTCCATTAATCCAGTTGAGCAAGAGATTTGCCATTCATAAAATTATTGAAATTGTTATGTAATTAGATTAGTAAAAATGTCAAATGTATGGTTTGATTTAAAAATTTATGCATTAATGCATACACGGCTGTCTCTGGGAAATGTTGTCATTAAAATGTTATAATGTAATGATATTGAATATCGGCCTAAAATGTTGGCCTCGTTGAGGTTAAAAAAATCCATATCTGCCGTTCTCTAATGCAATCAAAGCTTTCCAAAGTAATACAAGAGATTCCCAGTAATGTATTGTCATGAATTGCATTTATGTTGCGCCTTTCACCCGATCTCAAAGCGCTTTACATTTTTTATGTTGGGAACACACCCTATCAACCTCCACTGTGCCCACTAAGTACCAATCTCCCGTCTGTCCTGCAGGTGGCGGTGGAGCGCCTGCTGAAGATGAAAGCCCAGTCTCTTTCCCAGCCAGCGGAGGGGAGCAGCAGCGCCCAGCCGGGTTCTGGGGGCGTGATGGGTTTCAGGGTGAGTTCCCCCGGGCTCAGCCCCCCTCCAGAGCCCCTCTCCGAGGCCGCCCTGGGCATCGCCAGCCACCTGCAGGGACCTGGGGGGGCTGGCACCCCCTGGGATGACTGGACCCCCGTCCCCCTGCCCGCCATGTACTGTGAGCTCTACTCCTTCTTCGGCGACAGCCTGGCGGTACGCTTCAGCACGGGCCCCAGCTTGGGAGGTTGCCCCCCGTCAGCCCCCTCCCAGCCCCCTGATACGAGGAAGGAGCCCCCTGGTCCCGCTGCTAACCCAGACACCACGCGCAAGATGCCTCAGCTCACTGCTAACCTCAACATCAGCCCCCGGCAAGACGGGAGCCCTCGCACTGAGCCCGCCCCACCTAGTCTAGCTGCCACTGCTCCAGGAAGGTAATGTAGCATCTGTATAACTAGTTATATTATAGGAGGGTGTGAGAGGCACAGCTCTCACTCATAAAGTAAAACATATCCTTTATTTATTTAGATTGCATACATTACCAGTACAATTTACAATGCACTTCTGTGCAAATAAATTATGATTTCTATCGCATCTTGCACATTGTCCACATTGCTTAGTAGTGAAAAAATGCCAATTTTAAGAAGTGATAATGAGTGATGTGATCAGAGCGGGTGTCTCGCAGACCATAAGACAGCCTGTTTTAATCACACCATAGAGAAACCGGAGAAAGAAAGACAACCAGACAGCTGGTCCAGACAGAAAGCTGGTGTCTAACACTCCACACACATTTAGAACAAAAAAATAAGTTCTTATGTTTTTCTGAAGAATATATACAGGTAACAACCAAAATAAAGGAAACTCCAAAATAGTTTCTTAATAGGGTGGTCAGAAAATCTTTGGCGTTGACAGAAACAATGGACAACTGGGTGTTTTTTATACATGACCCACCCTAAGCATGATGGGATGCTGTTTGCTGAATTAAATCAGGAACCACATCTGTGTGGAAGCACCTGCTTTCAATATACTTTGTACCCCTAATTTACTCCAGTGTTTCCTTTATTTTGGCAGTTACATGTACCTTTTTGAAGGCTGAAATTATTTATCTACTATAGCTAACATGTTCCTTTTACCTCTCTCTTTCCTTCTCTCAGGTCCCTGGCTCGCTCTTCCTCCTCATCCTCCATCCAGCGCAGAAACTCCTCCTCCCGGCCGGGACAGCGCTCAGCGGGTCCATCCCGCGACGTGTTCACCAAGGCCCGTTTCCCCCCTCCTCAGACCGGACCCCCCACATTCTCCTTCCTCATCGGGGGACGTCAGATGGGCCGGCGCTGCCAGGGTCGCCGCTTCCAGACCAGCTTCAGCTCTCCCCCACCCCTGTCCACCGTACCGCCCCGTGCCTACGCCCACAAGCTGCCCGTCATCGGGAGGGTTGGCAAACCGGTGCGCCGCTGGACCTGCTCCCACTACTCCCTGCACCTGCCCCTCTGAGAGAGAGAGAAAAGTGAGACTATGGTTGGGGGTCAAGGCCTTGGAACAGGCTGAGGCTACCTCACTGCTCAGTAGTGCAGGTGGAGTTCCCTATATCCTCCCTCCCTATTCGGCCTATGACATAAGAGGTAGACTAGGACTAGAGGATAGGCACATTAGGTGGGAGGGACCCTACAGGAGTCGCATAAGAGACACTGACTCATGTACACATTGTTCTAGAGCTCCGATTTTCCAACCTGAAAATCACTGACGTCATGATTTGACCTCATTTGTTCTTGAGTTCCCAGTTGTCTTGAATGCACCATAAGGACACTACTAGTTTGACAACTTCAGACTAATGGGCCTGGGGTGTGTTGAATAGTGGAATCCATGGATATGGAAGGAGTATTCGCACCGAGCTGAGAGCTTGACACCGTCTTAACACATGGACAATGTATTTTCTACCATGTACCTGAGTAATTTTACCAACCAGTACATGTATATGGACGATAGCCAATATCCTAAAATAAATATTCTTACAATATTACATATTTTCCACATTTGTTATTTACAGTGAAATTCAAACTTGATATGTTTTCGACAGTTTTTTCCTATTTAATTTGAGTTAATTCATTTCCAGAATTGACATTCTATGGAGTTCTCAATGAGTGGATTGGTGTTTGAATTGTGTTTTAAATATTTAAAACAAGTGGCTCACCTGCGTCTGAGTGTTTGGTTACCTCCACTAGCGATACACAGCAAGGTCAGTCCGACAAACAACCATGGTCTGTTGGGTCGACTCGTCCCAGAGGTTCTGTCGGAAGCATGCCTTCTGGTTCCTGCTCCTCAGCTACGTCCTCTTCACACTCTTTGGGGGTCTGGTGCTCATGGCTATTGAGCAGCCCCAGGAAAACAAGCTCAGAGCACAGGTCCTTGAACTCCGAGGGAACTTTCTGAGGGACAACTACTGCGCACCGGAGAGCAGGCTGGATACAATTATCGTGAAAGCGTCCTTTTCTGCTAATCGAAACATTGCTGTCTTAGATGCACACAGAGATGATTGGAGCTGGGATTTTATCTCGTCCATGTTCTTTGTGATCAATGTTTTGACTGTCCGTGGTAAGAAGAACAAATAAATAAAGCTAGTTGATTCCACAGTTAGATTGATGTACATTTTATGATTTATTGTAGGGCCAAATAATCACATATTGAACCACTTGAATAGTTCTCTCATGTGCAATGTAGTTTTATTGAGGATAGTGTAGGCTACATCCTGTTGCCGCAGGCCAAAGTCAGATGCAAAAATTCAAAGATGGCTTTAGGGTCTATGTAGATGTGTGCACACATCTCACAACTACCCTAGTAAAACATGCTTTAGGTTACTTGTTTCACATGGAAGTCAAAATCCCTGTAAATCCACTTTTTATGCCAACTGTTTTTTTCCGCAGGTTATGGTAACGCCAGTCTCCTTTCTGATGACGGCAAACTTTTCTGCATCTTCTACTGCCTGCTGGGAATCCCCCTCACCCTTTATGTCCTCTCCTGCCTGTCTGACCTCATGCTGCCCATCCTTACCCACGGCCCTGTGCGCCACCTCCAGACCTACTGGGGCCTGCCCTACGGCCGGGCAGTGCTGATCCATGCCAGCCTCTTCTCTCTGGTCCTGGTGATACTCTTGTTCCTGCTGCCCGCTACCAGCCTCTGTTACCTGGAGCCAGAGTGGAGCTTCCTGGACACCCTGTTCTTCTGCGTGGTCACCCTCAGCACCATCGGCCAGGGGGACTACCTACTGGGGAAAAGGCGCAACAAGGCGACCAAGGAGTGCATGGAATTCCTCACCTCCTGTGAGAGTAGCCATAGCAGAGTTGGGGTCAATTCAATTTAGACTTTTTTTTTTTTTTTTTTGCAGTTGATTTCAGAATTGGCAATAATCAAGATGGAAATGGAATTGACCCTAATCCTGCCTGGTCCTCCACACAGGCTTCTGCTTCCCCTCTTGTCCTCACAGCTTAATCGGATGTATCCGTCTCATATGTCTACCGTTTTTTTTTTTTTCTTCTCCACAGGTTATTTAATGGCTGGCATCGTGGCGATTCTGACTTTCCAGGAGACTGCCACGGAGGTGCCACAGGTCCAAGCAGTGTTCCGGCTGTTCTGTGGACCCCAGGACAGAGAAGTGAAGGGAACAGATGGGGATGAGATGGTGCTCAGTGAAGAGGACTCTGGACCCAGAGGAGCTCCAGTACACTCTCCCTGACTCAATTGCCCCCTGTCCTCTGGAACCGCCTGCACCCCTGACCAGCCGAATCCCCATGATCCTGACCCAGAACACTGTTCCTAACTCCCACCGTTAGCATTCAAAGACGTTGAAATAGATGGGTGAGTGATTTGACTATGTTGCTAAAATTCTTCGTCTTGGGGACTAATACATTAATGTATTTGTTTTGTATAAGAACTGTAAAAGTTATTTGAATTTGACCTCTAGTCTACATGTTAGCTGCTTACAGGAATACTTTGTACTTTGGGATTTTGGAAATGTATCTACTTCCCTAGAGTCCGACGAGCTCGTGGACACCAGTTTGAAGAAAGTTGCTGGCTAGCACAATTGCTAGTTACTAGTGCTAGCGCAATGACTGGAAGTCTATTGGTATCTGCTAGCATGGCTTCCAGCCATTGCACTAATGCGAGTTAGCATTGGCTTGCGAAACTACTTCTAACTTCCTCCATACTGGACAGAGACATAACAATTGTGTCCACGAGTTCATCTGACTCTGGTGAAGTAGATAAAGGGCTAATTGTCAAAATCCCGAAGTATCCCTTTGAGGTCATTGTTGATTTGTAAATAAAATAATATATTCATATTGCGTAGATGGTATTGATTTTAGACTTCCTATAATAATGTAAATCAGGTGATGAGGTATTTAAAAAAAATGATTGTAAACCCCTGAGAGAAGGGTTGAGTTTGTGTATTCTGGTTATTTGAATGGTACAATACAGTTTAGTGTGTTTTTTGCGAAGATGAAAAGTGATTGTAATATCTGAGAAGCCAGACAGTCTTATTAAGTACTAATAACAGACATCTGCATCTGCAGGGCCAGTTGTTCTATCTTTTGTCATACAGACCCATTTAGGGAAGGCGTCTTGAGAAACAAAGCGTTCCCATTTCTCCCACTCCATACCATGACTTAACATGAAAATCATTTTATGACGTATTCCAAAAACAATTGTTAGTATCGAAGTCCTACACTTTCCTATTACAAGTGTTTGTCAACTAAATGACTTGCCACACAGTCAGTCCCTGATGAATGTAATGGCTTAAGACTGTCATGATCATGAATGCACTAAACATGTGAGGCAATTTTTTTTCCTGTGTCGTTTTTACCCATTCTTATACTGGGCATGCTCTGTACATGTTTTTTTTTTTGGTTGCACCTTTCACTGAATAAAATCGTAAATGTACCATATCTTGTGAGTAGAGTTCTCTGATGATCCTTTGCCATTGACAGCAGCCCAGTTAGTGTCAGTCCTGCCCTGCTACGACTCTGTATGAAATAGAGGGGGCCCACGGAACATGATTCAGAGCCTGTGCCTTGTACTGGGCAGCTCTGGCACCCTACCAGGCAGCCTTTCAGACATCCTCTATAAACATATCCACGGTAGTGCTTATTGGGTCATTTAGAGGACGATGAATTGAGGTGGAGGGTGGTGTCTTCCTGGTTGTTGTTGTGCCCCAAATAATCCTATATCCAATCTCTCTGTTGCTAAGATTTGTAGCAACTGGCCATGTTTGAGAGCATCAATTCTGCTTAGTAGCTGATGACCAACTGAGCAGACTGACTGATCTACAAATCATAATTAGTAGTTATTGAGGGATGGGAGGTGATTGGTAGATCAGCCAGTCAGACTGATCAGAGTTGATGCTCTCAAACACAGCTACTCTCTTTCATGGATTAACCGTCCCGTCATGCTGCCTGAGTCACAGGTTTGCAATCCCAGTTGTCCCCATTTAGGTTGTGAGATGAACAGGCTGAGGCTGGTATGCACTGGTCAGAAGAACTACGGTGGAGGGATCCCCCCCCCCAACGCACACCCCTGATTGGGTCGCTCTTGTGTATGAGCACTGTGCAACTGTGGGTCACGTAGGACCCCCAGGACACGGTGGACAATCTGTCACTCCCTCTGACACATACAGTTGAAGTCGGAAGTTTGCATACACCTTAGCCAAATACATTTAAACTCAGTTTTTCACAATTCCTGACATTTAATCCCAGTAAAAATTCTCAGTTTTAGGTCAGTTAAGATCACCACTTTATTTTAAGAATGTGAAATGTCAGAATAATAGTAGAGTGATTTTATTTCAGCTTTTATTTCTTTCATCACATTCCCAGTGGGTCAGAAGTTTTACATTCACTCAATTAGTATTTGGTAGCATTGCCATTAAATTGTTTAACTTGTGTAAAAGGTTTAGGGTAGCCTTCCACAAGCTTCCCACAAGTTCGGTGAATTTTGGCCCATTCTTACTGACAAGAGCTGGTGTAACTGAGTCAGGTTTGTCGGCCCCCTTGCTCGCACACACTTTTTCAGTTCTGCCCACAAATGTTCTATAGGATTGAGGTCAGGGCTTTGTGATGGCCACTCCAATACCTTGACTTTGTTGTGCTTAAGCCATTTTGTCACAACTTTGTAAGTATGCTTGGGATCATTGTCCATTTGGAAGACCGATTTACGACCAAGCTTAAACTTCCTGACTGATGTCTTGAGATGTTGCTTCAATACATCCACCTAATTGTCCATCCTCATGAAGCCATCTATTTTGTGAAGTGCACCAGTCCCTCCTGCAGCAAAGCACCCCCACAACATGATGCTGCCACCTCCGTGCTTCACGGTTGGGATGGTGTTCTTCGGCTTGCAAGCCTCGCCCTTTTGGGGAGCCATGACATAATTTTCTGGAATTTTCCAAGCTGTTTTAAGGCACAGTCAACTTAATGTATGTAAACTTCTGACCCACTGGAATTGTGATACAGTGAAATAATCTGTAAACAATTGTTGGAAAAATTACTTGTGTCATGCACAAAGTAGATGTCCTAACCGACTTGCCAAAACCATAGTTTGTTAACAAGAAATTTGTGTAGTTGAAAAACTAGTTTTAATGACTCCAACATAAGTGTATGTAAACTTCCGACTTCAACTGTACATGCACACACACGTACACAGAGACGGGGGATTCCCAACCAGGTGGTGACATTATCTAACTCCTAGCCTCATGGGACACAGATTGGTGTCTTGCGATTGCTGTTGCATATAATGTAGCTTTTGACACAGCATATGTCATAGTGCACTCTCAAAGACCATAGGTAGTTTAGTGCTATATTGAGAGGGGAATACGGTGATCTGACTGTGCAAAATCTCATCTGGTGCCAGGAATATATAGCTGCTCTTTTAATCCAAGAACACTTGATTGTATATATTGCAAAAGCCCTATATGAACCCTTATATCCTATAGGCCTCAATTATTGTTATGATATTCAGTGACCTTGTTAACATTTTTCCAGTGCGTCTCTGGGTTCTCGCTGTCACCCTCCCCTTCATTTTGATGGACAGCCGGCAGGTGTTTGGCCCTGCGTGTCTATATTTATCAAGGAGGGGACTATGGGACATCGCTCTGCATGCTGCAGTGGCTCTGATCTCTCCATGACTCATATAACCACCATGTTATTTTCCACCCCTAGAAAGAGAGGGACATTATGGCCTCATCCCTTTTCTCAGTCAACTATTTAGTTGGCAACTTTTGGAATTCCTCTCAATTCCAATGTGAACTACAGTTTCAACTTTGTCACCTAGAAAACGTTTGTGACAGGTAATCAACTTGGCCCAGAGTCTAATTAACAGCCTTAACGATTGCTCTGACGACCTCTTGTGGCTGAGACTTCCAGCCTATTCATCCTCTACCAATTATGCCAACTAACCTGGACAGCGTCCTTATTTTAAAGGGAGCTAGGTCAATCTCGTCAGAGACATGACAAGTTGTACCTCATTTTGGCTCTAAATCCTCCATTTGAAGTTAGCTGTCTGCATACAGTTTCCCTGAAGTACCATTTCTCCCAGCACATCCTGTGGACCCAGGTGGCACTGAATGACACAAGTGGGGCCCTGCAGCTGGAAAATAGGAAGTGCAGCGACCAATAGGTGGCCCACCCAACAGGAAAAAGATTGTTGTGGAAACATATTACCTCTAAATAACCTGTCTAGATGAGTTAACAAGATTGGAGAACACATTGGGAGGAAACTTAGACCATTCTTCCATACAGAATCTTTCCAGATCCATTCCAATGGGTTTCAGAGACTGAAATGGCCATTGCAAAATGTTGATTTTTGTTGTCAATCAACAATTTCTTTCTGGATTTTAATGTGTGCTTTGGGTTATTGTCTTGCTGGAAGATCCACTTCCGGCCAAGTTTCAGCCTCCTGGTAGAGGCAACCAGGTTTTTGGCTAAAATATTCTGGTACCAGGAAAAGTTCATCATGATACCATTGAACTGAGCAAGGGCCCCAGGACCAGTGGAAACAAAATAGCCCCATAACATCAAAGATTCACCACCACCATATTTTACGGGTCGGGTATGGGGTTATTTTCTGCGTTTTCATCCTTATTTTGACGCCAAACCCACCACTGGTGTATGAGGTCAAAGAGCACTATTTTCACGTCATCTGACCACAGTGCAGGTTCCAATCCAAGTGCCAATGCCGTTTAGCAAACTCCTGGCGTTTACATTTGTTGGATGACATGAAAATAGAGCCCTTACACTTTTGTTCTCAGGGCCAGTAATAAACTCCCCAGCTGCCTGTGTCGGTCGGCGTTGCGCCACAACTTATAAATAAACACCAGAGTAAACTGAAAAGTCCCCTGCTATTAGGTACAGTGTACTGTAGCCTTTGGTTTGCTGTATGAAGGGACTAAAGCAAGAACATATTGCCTTGACATGTTTCCTGGCCCCCCAAATATCCGGTTCTTACATGCCCCCCCCCCAGTTATTTTTTTTTAGGCTATTGGTACCTATTGAATACCTCTTACCACACCTCAGCAAAGCCAGGACCATAGTGGGCTTATTACCATGGGGTTACATTGGCATGTCCCCCTCCCCAACCCCCAAACACAGTGCACCCTTGGACTCAAAAAATATATACATTGCTTCCCACACTCATCTCAAACAATGGACTAGCTACAGTAGCAATAACAAGGAGATGCTTTCCTATTTTTCATACTTGTATTATATTTTTAAACCAGTAGAATATTATTTAAATAACATACTGGTCAAATGTAAAAAAAAAAAATTAAGTCATAGGCTTCAAGTGAAAATACAATACCTCAATTGATGTTTAATAAAAAAGTGTTATTGAATGATAAATTGTTATATGTTCATATCAAAGTTGTTTTTGCTTGGGGTGTCGTCTGTCTCACTGTTCGGATCTGTCGTAGCGTGCGTTTGTTTTGCCTGAATTCTGTGTGTGACATTCGGGACATGTGAACACCAGTCAGACTGTTGAACAGTGAGTGAACATTGACGGTCTTTCTTTCGCAGCAAACGCAAGTGTTGCGGCAACAGACTGGTGTTTCCCCAAGCAGTGAGGGCAGAGGGGAACTGTGGAGAGGATTGAAACCAATGTCCCTTGAGAAAATAACATTATAGTCTCCAAACATGACTTCAGTTTGGAAGAGACTTCAGCGTGTCGGCAAGAAAGCCTCGAAATTCCAGTTTGCGGCGACTTTTCAAGAACTGACGGTAGAATGCACGAAGAAATGGTAAGTGAATATAATTGACATTTTAGTCATTTAGCATACGCTCTTAGTCTTATCTACAGCAAATTTCAGGAGCAATTAGGGCAAGTGCCTTGCTCAAGGGCACATCGATAGGTTTTTCACGTAGTCTGATCGAGGATTCGAACCAGCGACCTTTCGGTTACTGTCCCAACGCTCTTAACAGCTGGGTTACCTACCGCCCTTTACTGGATTTAGCCTTGATGAAGTTGTCATGTCTGAACCGATAAAACAACCTCGTGGGGTTTGAAACTTTTATCACCTTGTCCTTCATTTCCTTGTCCCCTGCTTGAGATGTAATTTAATCAGGTCATACTTTCAGGTTCATATTTGGTTTGTGTGCTATGCGCAATGAAATGTTTGTTGTCCGTTTCTTACCGCTATTACATTGACTCCCCCATTTTTGTTGATCGTACACGTTTATTGCACAGTGCACAATGCATGAATATACTGTAGCCTACAGCTTTCTTCAACAGTCAATGCACTTCCGCATTTGTCCTCATGCTGTGTTCCCATTCTAATCATCGTCACGCGACAAGCATCCAAATTGACATTGTTGTTTTGAGCATAAGCAAAACATATTTTGTCCAAATGTGCCTAAGCTTTGACGTGTCACAGGTGTAAATAGATTATGACGATGTCATGCATATAACAGGTGTAAATAGATGTCATAAGTTAGAATATGATAACATCTATTTAGACCTGTTATATGCATGACATCATCTATTTACTCCTGTATGTATGACATCATCATACAGCACCTGTAGTGAATTGTTTTCCCTGTTCCAATCAGGTGATATTATTCTTAGAACCTATGTATGTAATTGTTTTATTTATCCAGGTAAATTGACTGAGAACACATTCTCATTTACAGCAACAACATGGGGAACAGTTACAAGGCATGAATGAGCCAATTGTAACTGGGGATGATTAGGTGACAGATTAGGAATTTAGCCAGGACACCAGTGTTAATACCCCTACAATAAGTGCCATGGGATCTTTAGTGACCACAGAGAGTCAGGACACCTGTTTAACATCCCATCAGAAAGACAGCAACTTACACAGGGCAATGTCCCCAATCTCTACCCTGGGGTATTGGGATTTTTTTTTTTAGACCAGAGGAAAGTGTGCCTCCTACTGGCCCTCAAACAGCACTACCAGCAGTATCTGGTCTCCCATCCAGGGACCAACCCTGCTTAGCTTCAGAAGCAAGCCAGCAGTGTGACACTGGGTGGTATGCTGCAGTGCTGAAAGTCCTCTCTCAATGGTCAGGTGTGTGAGTGTGCACATTCTTGTTCCATGCAGTATAGAGTTAATATGGGTGTCCTTTTCCCCAAAGGTCACATTATACAACAGCAGCTGGGCTGTGTTTCTTTTACACTATTCCACTTTGGCTTTCTGTGTCCTCTCTGTTTTAACTGGGCCAGTTGTCCAAATTCAGAGGAGTGTGTTTATTGAACAGTTAACTTAATCTCCATTTATTATTTAAGTAGTTTTACCTTTTTATATAGGCCTATTTTAGACTGGCATGTTGCCTTAGCTCCAGGAGTTCTTGTCATTATAGACAATATAGTCTGTGTACTGTACGGTACAGTATTTCAGGGGCGCAACTTTCACTGTGGTCAGGGGGACTTGACCCCCCGCCACATTCTGAAATTGTATTTTTGTCCCCCCCAGTTTCATCATTGCTCTGTGATACAAAAAGTGGCAACGGTGTGCTTTAGGACCATGCGGACACCTCAGTGCGGTCGGGTAGGCTGTTTAGCGATTTGAGCCGGCTGGATTTAGGACTGCGCGGACCCCACAGAGCATGCAAACAGAGGCAGCTGTTGTCTGTGTGTGTTATGCTTTTTCTCCGAGTTGTAAAAGCAAGCAGAGCAGAAACTGGCTACTCTTTATTTGACTGTTGTAGCTGGCAAGGTAACTGCTGTTTGGAAGAAGAAGAAAAAAGATTTCCAGTGCTGAGCTAGTAGTGTAACTGACATGTAACTTTAGCTAATGTTTCATCCCCTCTCGATTGAAGTTCTGTCTGAAGTGAATGAACTAGCTAGCTAACGTTAGCTAGTTAGTATCTACCACAGCCAGTTCAGCTCTAGTCTCGAGCTATCTGTCAGGTAGCAGTATCTAACAGCTGTTGTGTGTATGGAAATGTTTTGTCCTGTTTCAACAGAAGTAAATTAACTTGGCTAGTTTTCGCCAGATGATGTAGCTACCATTAGAGAGAGCCAAAAGTTGGCTAATGTTAGCGAGCTAGCTCACAAACTTTAGCTATTATTTTTGGCTCAATAGACCTGAATCAAATTATGAAACCAGCAGCCAAACGATTGAAGACCGATATTATTCTAACGTGCAATGTGAGGTTTTTATTAGAGTCAATATAGCAATGCAATGTTATTTATCTGTCAGTTTCCCTAGGGTTTTCCCTACTTTTCACACTGACATGGTATTAACAGCTCTACAGGCTTCGCTGTTATGGTGTACATCACTATGCTCATCATGTCTTAGCAGGATGAGATGGTGACAGGGTCAGACTGCAAGGGAAGACCAATCCACGGTGCTCAGGTGAATTTTGCAGTATATTATAACAATCAGTGAATGGATACAAAGTCCCGTCTTGAGTTGATGGATAGACTATAGTCAGGGATCTGAGAATAATGGTCATTTCAATTATTGAACCATTGATTCTATTATTGGATAATGCAATGTATAAATGTACACCAAGGTAATCTTTTGTCGTGCTTCATCTGAGCAGCATCAGATGGTGACAGCAGGGTCAGGCAACCAGGGATGATCAGTCTGTGACGGCACTGAGGTGAACTTGTGCAAATGCAACTCTTTATTCTCTCTGTGCGGGCAAAAACTGGACAAGCCAGAATCTTCAAAGATTGAAACTATTTAAAGGCAGTCTGACCCCTAAAGTTGATTTCCAAACTGTATTAAGGGTTGACAGCGTCTTTTCCCCGATGACACAAGACGTGCCAAACAAACATGTGAGGAAGACCTGGTAGACAGTATTGTTGATGATGAATGGATACAGATAGGTTTGAATAACCTAAGCCATGTTCATATAATCTCAGACATAAATTACTGCAGTTTAAGACCATCCATAGAGCCTACTATTATGCCAGTGGAACTGAATATCATGCACTCAGACATGTTATTCCTCTGCTGGAGGTGTAAAACACAAAAGGGGACATATTTGAACATGCTATGCTCTTGTGAAGGCTGGCTGAATTCTGGCAAAGTGTATGTTCTTACTGGAGACTGTCATCAGAAGAAACTGTCACCTAGCATTTATAGGGACTAAGAAATGCGTTGCCGTTAAATTGGAATGTTGGTTATCTTCCCACAATGGATAGCAGAAATGTCAAGTGACATATCACTAGATTTGAGTTATTACAAGATTAAGGGTATACTGTGCAACTTTCATAAAGTCTGGATGCCTTTGTGGAATACTGTACAACAAAAGGAGTCTGTTGTGAAAACATGCCCACGTCAGGGGAGATAGCTATTAAGGCAATCCCTAGCTGCTGGGCTGCTCAGTCCTGGCCCTGGGGGTCTTCCATACTGCTGGTTCTCACTCTGGCCTTGGCCTAACACCTGAAACCAATAATACATGTTTTACTAAGATCCTAAAGCTGAGTGGTGTGTGTTAGGTTGGGGGCGCTGCAGGGCGGCGGACCCCTAGGGGCAGAACGGGGCGATCCAGCTGTATTGTGTCAAGTAAAGAGAGCTCTACAGCCCTATTAGTCCAATGACATGAATTACAGCGCCCTCTGTACTTATTGGGACAGTGAAGCATATTTTCTTTTGTCTCTATACTCCCAAAAGTTTGATTTGGAAATCAAAACCAATGACTTTGAAGTTAAAGTACAGACTGTCCACTTTAATTTTAGGGTAATTTCATCCATGTCAGGTGAACCGTTTAGAAATTACTGCACTTTTTGTACATAGTCCCCCCCCCCCCCCCATTTTAGGGGAGCAAAAGTGTTGGGACAACTTCACTTGTATGTTTATTAAAGTAGTAAAAAGTGAAGTATTTGGTCCAGCATTCATAGCACACAATGACTCTACACATTTGTTTAGATGCATTTGCTGTTTGTTTTGGTTGTTTCCTATTATTTTGTGTCCAATAGAATTGAATGGTAAATGTATTGTGTCGTTGTGGTGTCACTTTTATTGTAAATAAGAATAGAATATGTTTCTAAACACTTCTACATTGATGTGGATATTTCCATAATTACATAGAATACCGAATGAACCGTGAATAATGATGAGTGAGAAAGTTACAGATGCACAAATATCATACCCCAAAGACATGCTAACCTCCCCTGTTATTGTAATGGTGAGAGGTTAGCATGTTTTTGGGGTATGATATTTGTGCATCTGTAACTTTCCACTCATCATTATTCACGGTTCATTCAGTATTCTATGTAATTATGGAAGCATCCACATCAATGTAGAAGTGTTTAGAAACATATTCTATTCTTATTTACAATAAAAGTGACACCACATATTACATTGTGTAGAAATGCCGCATATGAGCTTTAGATGCCCCCCAAAATGTAGAATTTTCAGCAGATACTGTATCTCTTAGTAGAACCTAACCCTAATCTACTCATGTAATCGTTTGCTCACGTGGAAACAGACTGTCAGGCTGGCGAGGCTGCGTGTTTTACAGCCCCACCGATGGCATGATGCACTCTGCTAATTCAATCAGTGAATCGGATGAAATGCTGCATATGACTGCTCTGCACGGTAGGTGCGCGTACACACTAGAGGTCGACCGATTATGATTTTTCAATACCGATACCGATTATTGGAGGACCAAAAAAGCCAATTCCGATTAATCGGCCGATTTTTATTTTCTTTATTTGTTGGGTACGTTGGGTATATCTTCCGGCGCCGACAGAGATGGCCGCCTCGCTTCGCGTTCCTAGGAAACTATGCAGTTTTTTGTTTTTTTACGTGTTATTTCTTACATTAGTACCCCAGGTCATCTTAGGTTTCATTACATATAGTCGAGAAGAACTACTGAATATAAGATCAGCATCAACTCACCATCAGTACGACCAAGAATATGTTTTTCGCGACGCGGATCCTGTGTTCTGCCTTACAAACAGGACAACGGAGTGGATCCTATTCAGCGACCCAAAAAAACGACTCCGAAAGAGAGGGAAACGAGGCGGTCTTCTGGTCAGACTCCGGAGACGGGCACAGCGCGCACCACTCCCTAGCATTCTTCTTGCCAATGTCCAGTCTCTTGACAACAAGGTTGATGAAATCCGAGCAAGGGTAGCATTCCAGAGGGACATCAGAGACTGTAACGTCCTTTGCTTCACTGAAACATGGCTCACTGGAGAGACGCTATCCGAAGCGGTGCAGCCAACGGGTTTCTCCACACATCGCGCAGACAGAAACAAACATCTTTCTGGTAAGAAGAGGGGCGGGGCGTATGCCTCATGGCCAACGTGACATGGTGTGATGAAAGAAACATACAGGAACTCAAATCCTTCTGTTCACCTGATTTAGAATTCCTCACAATCAAATGTAGACCGCATTATCTACCAAGAGAATTCTCTTCGATTATAATCACAGCCGTATATATCCCCCCCCAAGCAGACACATCGATGGCTCTGAACGAACTTTATTTAACTCTCTGCAAACTGGAAACAATTTATCCGGAGGCTGCATTCATTGTAGCTGGGGATTTTAACAAGGCTAATCTGAAAACAAGACTCCCCAAATTTTATCAGCATATCGATTGCGCAACCAGGGGAGGAAAGACCTTGGACCATTGTTACTCTAACTTCCGCAACGCATATAAGGCCCTGCCCCGCCCCCCTTTCGGAAAAGCTGACCACGACTCCATTTTGTTGATCCCTGCCTACAGACAGAAACTAAAACAAGAGGCTCCCACGCTGAGGTCTGTCCAACGCTGGTCCGACCAAGCTGACTCCACACTCCAAGACTGCTTCCATCACGTGGACTGGGAGATGTTTCGTATTGCGTCAGATAACAACATTGACGAATACGCTGATTCGGTGTGCGAGTTCATTAGAACGTGCGTTGAAGATGTCGTTCCCATAGCAACGATTAAAACATTCCCTAACCAGAAACCGTGGATTGATGGCAGCATTCGTGTGAAACTGAAAGCGCGAACCACTGCTTTTAATCAGGGCAAGGTGTCTGGTAACATGACCGAATACAAACAGTGCAGCTATTCCCTCCGCAAGGCTATCAAACAAGCTAAGCGCCAGTACAGAGACAAAGTAGAATCTCAATTCAACGGCTCAGACACAAGAGGCATGTGGCAGGGTCTACAGTCAATCACGGACTACAGGAAGAAATCCAGCCCAGTCACGGACCAGGATGTCTTGCTCCCAGGCAGACTAAATAACTTTTTTGCCCGCTTTGAGGACAATACAGTGCCACTGACACGGCCTGCAACGAAAACATGCGGTCTCTCCTTCACTGCAGCCGAGGTGAGTAAGACATTTAAACGTGTTAACCCTCGCAAGGCTGCAGGCCCAGATGGCATCCCCAGCCGCGCCCTCAGAGCATGCGCAGACCAGCTGGCCGGTGTGTTTACGGACATATTCAATCAATCCCTATACCAGTCTGCTGTTCCCACATGCTTCAAGAGGGCCACCATTGTTCCTGTTCCCAAGAAAGCTAAGGTAACTGAGCTAAATGACTACCGCCCCGTAGCACTCACTTCCGTCATCATGAAGTGCTTTGAGAGACTAGTCAAGGACCATATCACCTCCACCCTACCTGACACCCTAGACCCACTCCAATTTGCTTACCGCCCAAATAGGTCCACAGACGATGCAATCTCAACCACACTGCACACTGCCCTAACCCATCTGGACAAGAGGAATACCTATGTGAGAATGCTGTTCATCGACTACAGCTCGGCATTCAACACCATAGTACCCTCCAAGCTCGTCATCAAGCTCGAGACCCTGGGTCTCGACCCCACCCTGTGCAACTGGGTACTGGACTTCCTGACGGGCCGCCCCCAGGTGGTGAGGGTAGGCAACAACATCTCCTCCCCGCTGATCCTCAACACTGGGGCCCCACAAGGGTGCGTTCTGAGCCCTCTCCTGTACTCCCTGTTCACCCACGACTGCGTGGCCACGCACGCCTCCAACTCAATCATCAAGTTTGCGGACGACACAACAGTGGTAGGCTTGATTACCAACAACGATGAGACGGCCTACAGGGAGGAGGTGAGGGCCCTCGGAGTGTGGTGTCAGGAAAATAACCTCACACTCAACTTCAACAAAACTAAGGAGATGATTGTGGACTTCAGGAAACAGCAGAGGGAACACCCCCCTATCCACATCGATGGAACAGTAGTGGAGAGGGTAGCAAGTTTTAAGTTCCTCGGCATACACATCACAGACAAACTGAATTGGTCCACTCACACAGACAGCATCGTGAAGAAGGCGCAGCAGCGCCTCTTCAACCTCAGGAGGCTGAAGAAATTCGGCTTGTCACCAAAAGCACTCACAAACTTCTACAGATGCACAATCGAGAGCATCCTGGCGGGCTGTATCACCGCCTGGTATGGCAACTGCACCGCCCTCAACCGTAAGGCTCTCCAGAGGGTAGTGAGGTCTGCACAACGCATCACCGGGGGCAAACTACCTGCCCTCCAGGACACCTACACCACCCGATGTCACAGGAAGGCCATAAAGATCATCAAGGACATCAACCACCCGAGCCACTGCCTGTTCACCCCGCTATCATCCAGAAGGCGAGGTCAGTACAGGGGCATCAAAGCTGGGACCGAGAGACTGAAAAACAGCTTCTATCTCAAGGCCATCAGACTGTTAAACAGCCACCACTAACACTGAGTGGCTGCTGCCAACACACTGACACTGACTCAACTCCAGCCACTTTAATAATGGGAATTGATGGGAAATGATGTAAATATATCACTAGCCACTTTAAACAATGCTACCTTATATAAATGTTACTTACCCTACATTATTCATCTCATATGCATACGTATATACTGTACTCTATATCATCGACGGTATCCTTATGTAATACATGTATCACTAGCCACTTAATACTATACTATGCCACTTTGTTTACATACTCATCTCATTTGTACATACTGTACCCGATACCATCTACTGTATCTTGCCTATGCTGCTCTGTACCATCACTCATTCATATATCCTTATGTACATATTCTTTATCCCCTTACACTGTGTACAAGACAGTAGTTTTGGAATTGTTAGTTAGATTACTTGTTATTACTGCATTGTCGGAACTAGAAGCACAAGCATTTCGCTACACTCGCATTAACATCTGCTAACCATGTGTATGTGACAAATAAAATTTGATTTGATTTGATTTGATTTAATGACAATTACAACAATACTGAATGAACACTTATTTTAACTTAATATAATACATCAATAAAATCAATTTAGCCTCAAATAAATAATGAAACATGTTCAATTTCGTTTAAATAATGCAAAAATAAAGTGTTGGAGAAGAAAGTAAAAGTGCAATATGTGCTATGTAAGAAAGCTAACATTTCAGTTCTTTGCTCAGAACATGAGAACATATGAAAGCTGGTGGTTCCTTTTATTATAGGAATTATAGGACTATTTCCCTCTATACCATTTGTATTTCATTAACCTTTGACTATTAGATGTTCTTATTGGCACTTTAGTATTGCCAGTGTAACAGTATAGCTTCCGTCCCTCTCCTCGCTCCTCCCTGGGTTCGACCCAGCAACACAACAGCCACCATCGAAGCACCGCTACCCATGCAGAGCAAGGGGAACAACTACTAGAAGGCTCAGAGCGAGTGACGTTTGAAACGCTATTAGCGCAGGCTAACTAGCTAGCCATTTCACTTCGGTTAAACAGTGCAATGCTTGACGCACAACAAAGAGCTGCTGGCAAAATGCACGAAAGTGCTGTTTGAATGAATGTTTACGCGCCTGCTTCTGCCTACCACCGCTCAGTCAGATACTTAGATGCTTGTATGCTCAGTCAGATTATATGCAATGCAAGACACGCTAGATAATATCTAGTAATATCATCAACCATGTGTAGTTAACTTGTGATTATGATTGATTGTTTTTTATAAGATAAATGTAATGCTAGCTAGCAACTTACCTTGGCTTACTGCATTTGCGAAACAGGCAGTCTTCTTGTGGAGTGCAACGAGAGAGAGGCAGGTCGTTATTGCGTTGGACTAGTTAACTGTAAGGTTACAAGATTGGATCCCGCGAGCTGACAAATTGTGGTTCTGCCCCTGAGCGAGGCAGTTAACCAACCGTTCCTAGGCCGTCATTGAAAATAAGAATGTGTTCTTAACTGACTTGCCTAGTTAAAAAGGTATAAAAAAAAAAATTGATCAGCAAATCGGCGCCCGAAAATACCGATTTCCGATTGTTATGAAAACTTGAAATCGGCCCTAATTAATCTTCCATTCCGGTCGACCTCTAGTACACACGCACACACGCACACACGCACACACACAAACAAACAAACAAACAAACAAACCGACAGCATGGTTTTAACTTAAGTCAGCTCCTATGCATGCATGTTATGTGCACACAGCCAGTGGTGATGTGGTTCCTGTCTGGGCTCTGTCACTGCAAGAGTTCCATTATTACTCACACCTAGCATGTAGCCTACTTCCAAGCTTTCGCTTGCAGACGAGCTCTCTGTCTGTCTCCTCATTGTTGTCGTCTTCACCGACTTCACTAGTATCAGCATGTTAGGCCTATGCTCTTGGGATGGCAGTCTATCGAACCGTCCTACACGTATTCAGTTTGATGATAACATCCTTAATTACTGTCTAATTCTAATGATATAATAATCAAGCCTGGTGAGTTTAATAACCTCTTATTCATAGAAGATTACGTGACACTTATGACTGTTTGATTATATGGAATGAACACAAGCATTGTTATGTGTTGGGGGCGGCAGTTAGCCTAGTGGTTCGAGCGTCAGGCCAGTAACCGAAAGGTTGCTACATCAAATCCCTGAGCTGTCAAGGTATTAAAAATATATATATATATGTTGGTGTGAACAAGGCAGTTCTTACACTGTTCCTAAGCCGTATTTGTAACTAAGGATTTGTTCTTAACTGACTTGCCCGTTTTAAATTAAAAAAACTGTCTGCAGGTGATTGTAGTCTGTATGTTTTGGGGATCTGACTCTTAGCTGCATACTGTGGGCCTGCTTGTTCAGCAATACTGTCATGTGATGCTATGAAACCACAAACCTCACTTCACATTATTCTCTCACAACGAGCCTCAGCAGCCCAGGTCTGTAACAAGGGTCGGTCATGTGCACATACTATGTTTCGGCCTACTGTGTTCACCAAAGTTCTCCGATAGTTCAGGGGTGTGTTTTTGTTGTAATTCAGACATGTTAAACCTGTTACATTGTGGTTTTGGTGTCTGTTCACCTACAGAGTATAGCAGGAACCAGACCATAGTGTTTGGGTGTTCTGGTTGAGGTTACCATGTTTCCAGTTGGCAAGAAGAATGTGTCAAATGTGGATCAGCTAGACAGGCTGTCCCGCTTAACTGATTAGCAAAACGGCTGATCACTAATGTTCAGTTTGCAGAAATAATGTGTGTGCGTTATCTGTTCAAGGTTCATTCTTCGAATACAGCACATCAGTCTCTCAAATGTGTTTCCTCCAGAATACATGCCGGAAGTGGGATCAAAAACATACACTCGTGTGACATGATGGAATATGGGAGTACAGTACAGTAGAGTACATCCCTTCTATAACACTGTAGCCTGTAAGATGATGTGGGAACCATTCACACAACAAAGGTTATTTGGCTGCTTATTGGTATAGCTACCCATGTAAACACAGTTTCAGTTTCATCAGCATGTTGATTGATGGCAGCATTCGCGTGAAACTGAAAGCGCGAACCACTGCTTTTAATCAGGGCAAGGTGACTGGTAACATGACTGAATACAAACAGTGCAGCTATTCCCTCCGCAAGGCTTTCAAACAAGCTAAGCGTCAGTATAGAGACAAAGTAGAATCTCAATTCAACGGCTCAGACACAAGTGGTATGTGGCAGGGTCTACAGTCAATCACGGACTACAAGAAGAAAACCAGCCCAGTCACGGACCAGGATGTCTTGCTCCCAGGCAGCCGAGGTGAGTAAAACATTTAAACGTGTTAACCCTCGCAAGGCTGCAGGCCCAGACGGCATCCCCAGCCGCGCCCTCAGAGCATGCGCAGAACTGCTGGCCGGTGTGTTTACGGACATATTCAATCAATCTCTATACCAGTCTGCAGTTCCCACATGCTTCAAGAGGGCCACCATTGTTCCTGTTCCCAAGAAAGCTAAGGTAACTGAGCTAAATGACTACCGCCCCGTAGCACTCACTTCCGTCATCATGAAGTGCTTTGAGAGACTAGTCAAGGACCATATCACCTCCACCCTACCTGACACCCTAGACCCACTCCAATTTGCTTACCGCCCAAATAGGTCCACAGACGATGCAATCTCAACCACACTGCACACTGCCCTAACCCATCTGGACAAGAGGAATACCTATGTGAGAATGCTGTTCATCGACTACAGCTCGGCATTCAACACCATAGTACCCTCCAAGCTCGTCATCAAGCTCGAGACCCTGGGTCTCGACCCCGCCCTGTGCAACTGGGTACTGGACTTCCTGACGGGCCACCCCCAGGTGGTGAGGGTAGGCAACAACATCTCCACCCTGCTAATCCTCAACACTGGGGCCCCACAAGGGTGCGTTCTGAGCCCTCTCCTGTACTCCCTGATCACCCACGACTGCGTGGCCACGCACGCCTCCAACTCAATCATCAAGTTTGCGGACGACACAACAGTGGTAGGCTTGATTACCAACAACGACGAGACGGCCTACAGGGAGGAGGTGAGGGCCCTCGGAGTGTGGTGTCAGGAAAATAACCTCACACTCAACGTCAAAAAAACTAAGGAGATGATTGTGGACTTCAGGAAACAGCAGAGGGAACACCCCCCTATCCACATCGATGGAACAGTAGTGGAGAGGGTAGTAAGTTTTAAGTTCCTCGGCATACACATCACAGACAAACTGAATTGGTCCACTCACACAGACAGCATCGTGAAGAAGGCGCAGCAGCGCCTCTTCAACCTCAGGAGGCTGAAGAAATTCGGCTTCACCAAAAGCACTCACAAACTTCTACAGATGCACAATCGAGAGCATCCTGGCGGGCTGTATCACCGCCTGGTACGGCAACTGCTCCGCCCACAACCGTAAGGCTCTCCAGAGGGTAGTGAGGTCTGCACAACGCATCACCGGGGGCAAACTACCTGCCCTCCAGGACACCTACACCACCCGATGTTACAGGAAGGCCATAAAGATCATCAAGGACAACAACCACCCGAGCCACTGCCTGTTCACCCCGCTATCATCCAGAAGGCGAGGTCAGTACAGGTGCATCAAAGCTGGGACCGAGAGACTGAAAAACAGCTTCTATCTCAAGGCCATCAGACTGTTAAACAGCCACCACTAACATTGAGTGGCTGCTGCCAACACACTGACTCAACTCCAGCCACTTTAATAATGGGAATTGATGGGAAATGATGTAAAATATATCACTAGCCACTTTAAACAATGCTACCTAATATAATGTTTACATACCCTACATTATTCACCTCATATGTATGTGTATATACTGTACTCTATATCATCTACTGCATCCTTATGTAATACATGTATCACTAGCCACTTTAACTATGCCACTTTGTTTACATACTCATCTCATATGTATATACTGTACTCGATACCATCTACTGTATCTTGCCTATGCTGCTCTGTACCATCACTCATTCATATATCTTTATGTACATATTCTTATCCCCTTACACTGTGTATAAGACAGTAGTTTTGGAATTGTTAGTTAGATTACTTGTTGGTTATTACTGCATTGTCGGAACTAGAAGCACAAGCATTTCGCTACACTCGCATTAACATCTGCTAACCATGTGTATGTGACAAATAAGATTTGATTTGATTTGACCCAATTCGATGACAGGTCAGTGGCAAGCTCTGGTTGCTCTTTTCGACCCTTACGTCTCTCATGTATTTCACAAATAGGTACTGTCGTGCAACACATCTGTGCTTGAGTTGGGCCGGGTGCTCACCGCCGCCTCAAATTGTCCACTGCGTGAGTACCGGCACCTCTTCTAGAATATTGGCTCTAGAGAACTACAGGCACCGTGCAATTCATCAAGAGTAGACTGCGGTGTGTAACTATGCTAGAGCGCGTGGCTGGCAGGTATATGGGGTAGGCGGATATTTGGCTGGCGGTGGGTGAACTGAAGCAGCCGTTACCTAATGGTTAAGACCAACCATTCTACAGGTCTATTTCTGTGCCACCCCACCTCCCCACCTTTCCCCCAGCCCCTTCCCTTCCACTGTGCCCTTTCTCTTCAATCCTCCCGTCTTCTATAACTGGCCTGCAACACGAGAAAGAGGCCCTGTCAGACTGTTCACACTCTGCCCTTACTCTCTCTCCTCTCTATATGTCTTCTATTCTCTTTCCCTCTGCCAACAGAAATACAGTGCTGTGAGAAATGATGTGCTCCCTTTCAGATTTTCTAAATACTTGCATATTTTTTGACACTGAATGTTGTCAGATCTTCAACCAAACCCTAATGTTAGATAAAGGCAACCTGAGTGAACAAATTACACTAAATGCCGATACTCAATTAATTTATTTAATAAACTCAATTATGCAACACCCAATGCACCTGTGTGAAAAAGTAATTGCCCCCTTACGCGATTGGTTCCAACCAAATGCTTCCTGTAGTTGTTCATCAGTCTCTCACGTCTCAAATGTTGGTCTCCTGAGTGGCGCAGCGGTCTAAGGCACTGCATCTCAGTGCTAGAAGTGTCACTACAGACACCCTGGTTTGAATCCAGGCTGTATCACAACCAGCTGTGATTGGGAGTCCCATAGGGTGGGTCACAATTGGCACAGGTTTGGCCGGTGTAGACTGTCATTGTAAATAAGAATTTGTTCTTAACTGACTTGCCTAGTTAAATAAAGATACAATAAATGTCGCTGTGGAGGAATTTTGGCCCACTCCGTGACATTTGTGGGTTTTCGAGCATGAACTGCTCGTTTCAGGTCCTGACACAACTTCTCAATCGGGTTTCGGTCTGGACTTTGACTAGGCCATTCCAAACCTTTTAGCAGTGTTGCTTTTCAGACATTCTGATTTAGACTTGCTTGTGTGTTTTTGGATCATCGTCTTGCTGCATGACCCAGCTGCACTTCAGCTCACAGACGGATGGCCTGACGTTTTCCTTTAGAATTCTCTGATACAGAGCAGAATTTATGGTTCCTTCAATGATGGCAAATCATCCAGGTCCTGAGGCTGCAAAGCATCCCCAAACCATCACACTACCACCACCATGCTTGACCTTTGTTGGTATGAGGTTATTGCTGTGGAATGCAGTGTTTGGTTTTTGCAAGACATCACGGGACCTGTGTTGTCCAAAAAGTTCCACTTTTGACTCATCTGTCCATATAACTTTCTTCCAGGAATCTTGATGATCATCCAGGTTCTTCCAGGTGCTTTGTTGACAAACTTGAGTCGACTTTTTGGATGACATAGGTCCCGTTATGTCTGGCGAAAACCAAACACTGCATTCCACAGTGAGGACCTCGCACAACGGTCAAGCGTGGTGGTGGTAGTGTGATGGTCAGAAAGGGGGGAAATACTTTTTCAGGGCACTGTATAGTTTTACTCATGGGCAGCTAGACTTTTAAGTAACTATGTTCATTTTAGCATACTTCAAGACGTAACAGTGCATTCTGTTTCACTTCAACATGCAATTAGCCTGTTGCATGTTTACCTTTTCGGAGTCGCCGGACTGACTGTATGCGAACAGCAGTATCTTGCTCACTCACTATTGGTTCTTCTTGTCGGGAGTTGGCAAAGGAAAACAATACAATGCTATTTCACGTCCCTGCTAAGAATATCTTCTAGGATTACATAATTGCTGTTCTAGTCTAGAACAGATCTGTTGAGTGACAACCCTCCTTGTGTGACACACATGTAGGAGGTTGCTGGCTGAGGCTGGAGACAAATTGAAGTATTATGCCCTGGTGGTTGCTAGGGCCACACCCTCCATTGATAGGGCCCTGAGGACTGTAAACACAGAAGAAGAAGAAAAATGCCCCAGCTGGGTCATGTTCAGTCAGAGTAAACGTTTTGAAATGGGGATGTACAATCTGAACTTGTCCAATAAGAAATGTTGTAAAACGTTTTGCTATGATATGCCCTACTGAACATGCCCAAGCTGATGTCTCCCATACTAGAGGAACTATAGGAGGCTGCCACTCAGGCCGTAGCAGGGAAGTTAGTTTGTTGACGTTGATCCGATTATGGAGCTCATTCTCTTGCTCTGAGATGTCTGTTAGTCAGAGCACTGAACAGAGTCACAAGATGTAGGTTTTTGCCCAGGCTGAAGCCCACCCCCCCTTCTCTGTTTTTTTTTCACAGCGGTGTGTGTGTGTGTGCTTGTGCATGCATGCGTGGGGGGGGGGGGGGGGGGGTGGTGGTGGTGTGTGTGTGTATGTATTTCTGATGGCTCTAAAATATAGCCACGTTCCAGACAGCCTAGCCTATGGACTAAAAGCATTTATCAGTATTAGTATGTGCATCGATACTGTTCATAGTATGTGCTTACATTCAACATGACTGTGCCATGTTATAGCCTGAAGGAACAGGATGCACAGAGAGCTCAGTCCTGTAAACGATCCTGCGCTAAATACCGGTATTTTCCTATGTAAAGAATACCTCAGACTCCAGTTGCGGCCTATTTCGGTCCTATTATACGGGTTAGGAAACCAAATACTGCATTATCAATGGAAACACTGGTCGACACTGAAGTCCCTACTTATGTACATATGTAGTGTTTATATACGTCTGTACAGTCATTATATGTTGTCCTTTCTCTACTTACAGGCAACCAGACAAACTGAGAGTGGTATGGACCAGGAGAAACAGACGAAACTGCACCAAGGTAATATGGGGAAAGCTAATTTCGTTCAACAAGTAGAGGAGTGGCATGTGTAGCCTATTTGTCGAACACTTGTCATCATGATGAAGTCTGAGAAGGCACCAAAGGTATGTAGCCTACCTGAGGGAGTGTAGCCTGTAAGGGGAATGGTCAGATTTTCTTGTGTCTGAGGAAATGGAACCATCTAGATGCAGAAGTGTATAGGTAGGAGATTTGAGCTAAGCCATAGATACATCTGCCTTTATTCATCACAGTTATTGCTTTATTAATCCCATCACATGAACTTCTAGTAACATTCAGCACTCTATGAGACACACGTGGCTTATTCAATATAAAATGCATATGGTCAGCACATGCTCTGGTCCTTTCCCTGACCTGGGCTTTCCAATCCTCAGCTGCATGGATGGCAGCCGGGCATCAAGAACCCCTACAGGGGCACGGTGGTATGGCAGGTGCCCGAAAACCTGGACATCAATGTCACACTTTTCAAGGTATGGCATCTCAACCCTAGGAAGATGTGTGTGAATGATTGGGAAATCATTTAGATTCATCTGCATTTGAAATGTCAAAACATTGTTTCCTTATTCTCAAAATCTCTCACATTTAGGAGCCGACTGCAGACGAATTTGAAGACAAGGACTGGACGTTCATCATTGAGAATGTGAGTGAATTAATGTTTCCATCAATTCTGAATTCCATTTTTAGTCAAGGCGGATTCATGGAATACGTTTGACAGAGCTGTCAAGGATGACATGGTACATGCTACCCAAAAATGTCCTGAATTAAAGCCTCTTATATACTGTGAAGTGAAATACATTGGATTAAAAACAGCATTTCTTTGAAAACATACGATTGGCTAATGATCCCTGTCTTTTGTCCTTCTAGGAGACTAACAAGGGCCACAGGAAGGTGCTGGCATCGGTGGACGTCAACATGAAGAAGTTTGCCAGCGCCACGCCTGCCCAGTATGACCTGACGCTGAAGCTCAAGCCTCTGTCGGTGAAGGTGGTGGAGGCCACGCTCAAACTGACCTTGACCTGCGTCTTCCTCAAAGAGGGCAAGGCCACGTGAGTCACCATTTATCTAATCAGTGAAGTTTATCATAGGTTTACCATACTATGTTAAGTTGATAATACGGTAAACCTTTAAATAGCCTTATGTCAAGGAGAGAGAGGTTGAGGTACTAAAACAGGGGTGTCTAACTTATTTTGCCCCCGGGGAGGGGGGGCATTTCATCTTCAACCACGAGGTCAGGAGGGCCTCACGGATTTTGCCGTTAAAATTTGCAAATAATAGTCCTCTATCCATTGTTTTGGGAATTTTCAATGCTCCTTGACTGTCTAGTGATTATTAACGAGCTGGACTGTCAAGAAACTATGAATATAGGTCCATTATAATTTATACACAGTTTCGATTTGGTTTTAGTCACAATTTTTTTTTCTCCAAAATATATACTGTGTGTGTACATACAGTGGCAAGAAAAAAGTATGTGAACCGTTCAGAATTACCTGGATTTCTGCATAAATTGGACATCAAATTTGATTCATCAAATTTTCAACTAAGTCACAACAATAGACAAACTAGTAACACACAAATTATTGTATTTTCTTGTCTCTATTGAATACATCATTTAAACATTCACAGTGTAGGTTGGAAAAAGTATGTGAACCCCTAGGCTAATGACTTCTCCAAAAGCTAATTGGAGTCAGGAGTCAGGAGTCAGCTAACCTGGAATCCAGTCAATGAGACAAGATTGGAGATGTTGGTTAGAGCTGCCTTGCCCTAATAAAAACACTCACAAAATTTGAGTTTGCTATTCACAAGAAGCTTTCCCTGATGTGAACCATGCCTCGAACAAAAGAGATCTCCGAGGACCTAAGATTAAGAATTGTTGACTTGCATAAAGCTGGAAAGGGTTACAAAAGTATCTCTACAAGCCTTGATGTTCATCAGTCCATGGTAAGAAAAATTGTCTATAAATGGAGAAAGTTCAGCACTGTTGCTACTCTCCCTAGGAGTGGCCGTCCTGCAAAGATGACTGCAATGAGCACAGCGCAAAATGCTCAATGAGGTTAAGAAGCATCCTAGAGTGTCAGCTAAAGACTTACATAAATCTCTGGAACATGCTAACATCTCTGTTGACGAGTCTACAATACGTTAAACACTAAACAAGAATGGTGTTCATGGGAGGACACCATGGAAGAAGCCACTGCTGTCCTAAAAAGACATTGCTGCACGTCTGAAGTTTGAAAAAGTGCACCTGGATGTTCTACAGCGCTACTGGCAAAATATTCTGTGGACAGATGAAACTACAGTTGAGTTGTTTGGAAGGAACACACAACACTATGTGTAGAGAAAAAAAAATAAAAAACATCAAAACCTCATCCCAACTGTAAAGTATGGTGGAGGGAGCATCATGGTTTGGGGCTGCTTTGCTGCCTCAGGGCCTGGACAGCTTGCTATCATCAACGGGAAAATGAATTCCCAAGTTTATTAAGATATTTTGCAGGAGAATGTTAGGCTATCTGTCCACCAATTGAAACTCAACAGAAGTTGGGTGACGCAACAGGACAACGAACCAAAACACAGAAGTACATCAACAACAGAATGGCTTCAACAGAAGAAAATACGCCTTCTGGAGTGGCCCAGTCAGAGTCTTGACCTCAACTCAACTTGAGCAGTTCACACCAGACATCCCAAGAGTATTGCTGACCTTTGTAAAGAGGAATGGTCCAAAATTCCTCCTGACCGTTGTGCAGGTCTGATACACAACTACAGAAAACGTTTGGTTGAGGTTATTGCTTTCCTTGTTTTGAAAGAAAATCAACATTTTTGTTCATTAAAATAACATCAAATTGACATCAAATTGATCAGAAATACAGTGTAGACATTGTTAATGTTGTGAATTACTATTGTAGCTGGAAACGGATGATTTTTAATGGAATATCTATATAGACGTACAGAGGCCCATTATCAGCAACCATCACCCCTGTGTTCCAATGGCACATTATGTTACCTAATCCAAGTTGATCATTTTAAAAGGCTAATTGATCATTAGAAAACCCTTTTGCAATTATGTTGGCACAGCTTAAAATGGTTGTTCTGATTAAAGAAGCAATAAAACGGTCCTTATTTCGACCAGTTGAGTATCTGGAGCAAAAGCATTTGTGGGTTCGATTACAGGCTCAAAATGGCCAGAAACAAAGAACATTCTTCCAAAATGCGTCAGTCTATTCTTGTTCTGAGAAATGAAGGCTATTCCATGCGAGAAATTGCCAAGAAACTGAAGATATCGTACAATGCTGTGTACTACTCCCTTCACAGAACAGCGCAAACTGGCACTAACCAGAATAGAAAGAGGAGTGGGAGGCCCCAGTGCACAACTGAGCAAGAGGTACATTGGAGTGTCTAGTTTGAGAAACAGACACCTCACAAGTCCTCAACTGGCAGCTTCATTAAATAGATGCAAAGAAAAAGCCATATCTCAGACAGGCCAATAAAAATAATTATTCTACAATGTAGAAAATAGTAAAAATAAAGAAAAACCCTTGAATGAGTAGGTGTGTACAAACTTTTGACTGGTACTGTATATATATATATACACACACAGTTGAAGTTGGAAGTTTACATACACCTTAGCTAAAATCATTTAAACTCAGTTTTTCACAATTCCTGACATTTAATCCTAGTAAAAATTCCCTGTTTTAGGTCAGTTAGGATCGCCACTTTATTTTATGAATGTGAAATGTCAGAATAATAGTATAGAGAATTATTTATTTAAGCTTTTATTTATTTCATTACGTGTGTGTGTGTGTGTGTGTGTGTGTGTGTGTGTGTTTGTGTGTTCTTACTCAAACCACCCTGTACTAAACAGTTTACCACATTATGTAAAGTTGAAAAAGCCTTGAGCCAACTGTCTTTCAACTAAGCTTACAGTTAAATAACACACTGTGCAATACAAGTAGGTATGTAGTGGATAGGTACGGTATATAAACGTTTGAGTTGGCCATTACTGACCTGTATACACTTGTATAGTGAGTTGATGATGTTCAATGATTAGTCATAAACTGTCATTTAGACAATATTACTGTTTTGGGACGAGTCATAAGGCTCGTTGCTTCCTTTCTCCTCTACAGAGATGAGGACATGCAGAGTCTGGCCAGTCTGATGAGCCTGAAGCAGAGTGACATCGGCAACCTGGATGACTTCAACGATAGTGACGAGGAAGAGGGCGGAAGAAGAGCCAGCATCGGAGCTAGCATGGGAGCCGCAACTCCCGTCACAGGTAGTGGTCTCAGCAGACATTACACAAGTCATCAGTGTTTCCATGTTCCGAGATCTAGTCTAGGTTTAGAGAAAATGTGTCAGAGACAGAGACACTCAAAATGCTATGGTCTGGAATACTGCCACGCTGATAAATACAGTAGCTATATACTAATCTTGCATACACAATGAAAAAACAAGTCTATTTATCCACTTCATGTGACAGTGATGCATATACAGTTGAAGTCAGAAGTTTACATACACCTTAACCAAATACATTTAAACTCAGTTTTTCACAATTCCTGACATTTAATCCTCGTAAAAATTCCCTGTCTTAGGTCAGTTAGGATCGCCACTTTATTTTAAGAATGTGAAATGTCAGAATAATAGTAGAGAGAATGATTTATTTCAGCTTTTATTTCTTTCATCACATTCCCAGGGGGTCAGAAGTTTACATACACTCAATTAGTATTTGGTAGCATTGCGTTTAAATTGTTTAACTTGGGTGAAACATTTCAGGTCGCCTTCCACAAGCTTCCCACAATAAGTTGTGTGAATTTTGGCCCATTCCTCCTGACAGAGCTGGTGTAACTGAGTCAGGTTTGTAGGCCTCCTTGCTCGCACACGCTTTTTCAGTTCTGCCCACACATTTTCTATGGGATTGAGGCCAGGGATTTGTGATGACCACTCCAATACCTTAACTTTGTTTTCCTTAAGTCATTTTGTCACAACTTTGGAAGTATGCTTGGGGTCATTGTCCATTTGGAAGACCCATTTGCGACCAAGCTTTAACTTCCTGACTGATGTCTTGAGATGTTGCTTCAATATATCCACCTAATTTTCCATCCTCATGATGCCATCTATTTTGTGAAGTGCACCAGTCCCTCCTGCAGCAAAGCACCCCCACAACATGATGATTTTACCATGTTGTCAAGCAAAGAGGCACTGAGTTTGAAGGTAGGCCTTGAAATACATCAACAGGTACACCTCCAATTGACTCAAATTATGTCAATTAGCCTATCTGAAGCTTCTAAAGCCATGACATCATTTTCTGGATTTTTCCAAGCTGTTTAAAGGCACAGTCGACTTAGTGTATGTACACTTCTGACCCACTGGAATTGTGATACAGTGAATTATAAGTGAAATAATCTGTCTGTAAACAATTGTTGGAAAAATTACTTGTATCATGCACAAAGTAGATGTCCTAACCAACTTGCTATAGTTTGTTAACAAAACATTTGTGGAGTGGTTGAAAAACTAGTTTTAATGACTCCAACATAAGTGTATGTAAACTTCCGACTTCAACTGTAGTAACAGGTGAACAAAACTATCATAGGAGATGTTTACTTTGCACATATGATTGCCAGCCATATGAGGTGTGACAATTCTATTTTAAGCATTTATGTTTAAAAACATTGCTCAATACACCAGCATAGCATGTTGCTCCACTCTCCAGCCTCACACCTATGTCTCAACTACGGTGGCCCAATTTCCCTGTTCTACATTTTCCCTTTCAAATATATGAACTCCAAGAAACTCTCTTTCCACACCAAGCTTCCCTTTCCATGGTATATCCATTTAATTTCCTTCCTTTTCTTTCCTTTTCCTTTAATTTAATATGTTCCTACCTTCCTTCCTTTTACTTTGAAAGCCTCCACAAGAAGAATACGTGATCAGGCATGGAGACCTGTGATTGACCCAGAGGCCACAGGTAACTTCCTGTTTCCTCCCCTGCTCCCGCCTCCTCTGAATCCCGATTGGACTTTTCCCCCTATCCCTTCTCCTTCTATATAACATCCCATCCCTCATTTGAAATGATGATATTCATGGGTTATAAGCATTTGTCTAAATAATGATCATCAACCTATATACATAATTTGTGTGGTTTGATGAATCATATTTACAGTGAGGGGGAAAAAGTATTTGATCCCCTGCTGATTTTGTACGTTTGCCCACTGACAAAGAAATGATCAGTCTATCATTTTAATGGTAGGTTTATTTGAACAGTGAGAGACAGAATAACAACAAAAAAATCCAGAAAAACGCATGTCAAAAATGTAATACATTGATTTGCATTTTAATAAGGGAAATAAGTATTTGACCCCTCTGCAAAACATGACTTAGTACTTGGTGGCAAAACCCTTGTTGGCAATCACAGATGTCAGACGTTTCTTGCAGTTGGCCACCAGGTTTGCACACATCTCAGGAGGGATTTTGTCTCACTCCTCTTTGCAGATCTTCTCCAAGTCATTAAGGTTGACGTTTGGCAACTCAAACCTTCAGCTCCCTCCACAGGTTTTTTATGGGATTAAGGTCTGGAGACTGGCTAGGCCACTCCAGGACCTTAATGTGCTTCTTCTTGAGCCACTCGTTTGTTGCCTTGGCCGTGTGTTTTGGGTCATTGTCATGCTGGAATACCCATCCACGACCTATTTTCAATGCCCTGCCTGAGGGAAGGAGGTTCTCGCCCAAGTTTTGACGGTACATGGCCCCGTCCATCGTCCCTTTGATGCGGTGAAGTTGTCCTGCCCCTTAACAGAAAAACACCCGTGGGGGATATTTATAGATGGGTTTCAATTGTGGGTCAGTATCAATAATGTCCCAGTGCTTTCTGATAATGTCCTTAAAATTCTTTCCCCAGTGGTGAGTATCGGGTGAAGGATGAGGGGTTGAAGGTGTTTGGTTGAAGGCTTTCCAACTGTGTTAGCCCATCAAAACGGTCATTGGCATGTTTTACCCAATTGTCTTTGTACCCCCTTTCCTTAAACCTTTATGTGAGGTCTGTGGCCTGTTTCTGGTAAGAAGCTTCATAGCTGCATATTCTTCTTATGTGGCTGAACTGACTTCCAGGGAGACTTATAATTGGACGTGGATGAACGCTGTCAACATACAGTATATATATATATATTTTTTTTACTTAAAAAAAAACATTTTCATCACCATGTTATTTTGATTCATTTATTCATTCCATTTCATCCTTCCACAAGATATAGTCCCGACACAAATCTAGGGTTGCTAGAGACGCGACCCAGTCATTCAGTCTTTTTGTTCTGTATCTATGGATGCGACCCAGTCGTTCATTCTTAACTGGCTGGCAATGTTCTTATCCCTTGCTTGCTAGCTAGCCAACTACGGCTAACTTACAGTCACGTCCAAAAGTGCAGCCAGAATAACAGTAGCTGCATTTGCATTTGTTTAAGCTGTTTACTAGTGACATTTATTTGGGTACATCCATAACATTGAGCTAATGAGGTGCGATTTCGCCTGGCATAGAAAATGTGCTCACTCATCAGGACACTGTTGTTCAGAGGAGCTAGCCAACAACACAGCTACAGTAACACAATCACTGCAAACTGAAGCTGGAAAGAGTGCAAATTAGCTGCGTTTCGTTTGACCTTTTTTCAATTGACCTTTTTTTGTATATATCCATAAAAATGATGCCAGCTGTTTTAATGTTTTCGACTGGCGGCCACGATGGAGAGTTTGGAATCTGATTGATTGATTGAGTGCTTCTGTGGACAGGTGTCTTTTATACAGGTAATAAACTGAGATTAGGAGCACTCCCTTTAAGAGTGTGCTCCTAATCTCAGCTCGTTACCTGTATAAAAGACACCTGGGAGCCAGAAATCTTTCTGATTGAGAGGGGGTCAAATACTTATTTCCCTCAATTAAATGCAAATAAATGTATAACATTTTTGACATGCGTTTTTCTGGATTTTGTTGTTGTTATTCTGTCTCTCACTGTTCAAATAAACCTACCATTAACATTATAGACTGATAATTTCTTTGTCAGTGGGCAAACGTACAAAATCAGCAGGGGATCAAATACTTTTTTCCCTCACTGTATTAAACTGAATGGATATTAGACAATTAGGTTTCAAATGAAGTTGTATACCTCATTACATTCTCATATTAAATCAGATACTCTCTGCAAGGGTAAATTAAGCAAACAAATGACCAGTCGTTTAAATCACTGTTTGAAGTAATGGAATCTGATAGATGTTAAAATGTATGGTTACACAATACAGAGTCCTAAGGTGTCCATAGGAGCTGAGCTTTTTATTTTAAATTCTTCTCATGTACAGTATCAAATGTACTGTAATTAAACTGTGGGACTGAATGCTGGGGCCTAACCAATAATTATTGTCCCTGGCACATAGAAATTGGAGTAGGGTTTAATCATTGATAATGAAGAGTTACAGTGTGAAAAAACGGTAATTCAAGCAACTGCACAGTTTGACTGTATGGTATGAGTATCCGAGTACTATCACTCTCCATTGTTTATATGCTTTCAATCTTCCCCTCTTCCCTTTTCTCACTTCCTCTTCCCTTCTATTTTCACTTCTGTTTCCCCTCTCTTCTCTTCCTCAACTGAATCTCACTTCTCATCTCTTTGGTCCATTTTTTTTTACACCACTTTCTTTCTCTACTTTCCCTGCTGTTCTATTCTGTTTTCTCCTGCATCTGTCCTCCCTTTTATCCTTTGCTCCTACTCTCTTTTCCATCTTCCTTTTTCTGCCCATCGCCTCCCCTCCCTCCCACCCCATCCTCATCTCTCACCCAGCTGCCAGTAAGATGGATTGGAGTAGCTCATCTGGCACTGTGTCTACCATCTCACTTCTGTCACGCCCCCCTCTGCCCGTACCCCTCGACCCCTCCGCCCTGCCTCCCGCCCCTGCCGCCCACTCCCGACTCACCACTGGCCCCGCGGGCACCGCTCAGCAGCCACGACCCTCCCCCTATGCCTACCAAGTGCCAGCCTTTGTCCGCGCCCACCCACCTGCACTGCCCAAAATCTTCCAGCCCGTTGCTGGCTCAGGTACCGGCAGACTGACTGACTTACAGACAGACTGATTCACAGTGATAAAGCTGAACTAAATACATTTCAAGCTGAAATCCGCACAAGGTGAAACAGCGCAACTGTTCGCCCCCAGCACATTTGTTATTGTTTTGATGGTGAAACGTAGGAGATGAGCATCCAGCATCGTGGTAAAAAATTTTTTTGCAGTACATACTCTGCTGTTCTATCGCACGTGCAATGATGTCTGAGGGGGGGGGGGGGGGGCTGTCTTGTTTTGAATTGACTTCGTTGATGTAACATCACAAACGGACGTGGCAGTTTCACCAAGTACGGATTACAGCTTTAATCATAGGCTACCCCTATTGTAATAACTAAAAGGTCAAGTAGCAGCTTTTATTCAAGGTAAGGAGGGATACCCAAATGTTTGATTCTTTGAGTTTTGTTGTTTGGGTATTCTGACTCACGGGAACACAGTAAAGGGGTCATTACCATGTTATGCCATGTACAGTCAGGTCCAAAATTATTGGCACCCTTGAGAAAGATGGGCAAAAAAAGATTGTATAAAATAAATACAAATACTGAGCTATATTCTACATTTTTGGGAAATTATATTATTTTATACTAATAGAATTGCTCAGAGAAAGAGATTTTGTTTAACAAGTAAGCTTTTTTTCTATAAAAGATCGGGCTCAAAATGATTTGCACCCGTTTTCAATTGCTTTCAATATCTCACCTTGCGAGGATAACGGCACTGAGACTTTTTCTAAAATGTTTTGAGATGGGAGACGACATTGGGAGGGATCTTAGACCATTCCTCCATACAGAACCTTTCCAGATCCTTGATATCCTTCATCTGTGTTTATGGACTGACCTCTTCAATTCAAACCACAGGTTTTCGATGGGGTTCAAGTCCAGAGACCTAGATGTCCATTGCAAAAGGTTTTCTGTTCAATTAACCATTTCTTTGTTGGTTTTGATGTGTGCTTGGTGTTATTGTCTTGCTGGAACATCCACTTCCAGACAAGTTTCAGCTTCCTTGTAGAAGCAACTAAGTTTTTGGCTAAAATGTCCTGGTACTGGGTAAAGTTCATGATGCCGTTGACCTTTACAAAGGCCTCAGGACCAGTGTAAGCAAAATAGCCCCATAACATCAAAGAGCCACCACCATATTTTACAGTATGTAATGGGTTCTTTTCTGCATATGCAGAACTCAGCAAACTTTAGGCGTCATTTGCTGGATGACATGAAATTAGAGCTCTTTGAATTGAAGATAGCAGTCCATAAGCACAGTGTCACGCCCTGGCCAAAGAGAGGCTTTTATTCTCTATTTTGGTTAGGCCAGGGTGTGACTAGGGTGGGCATTCTAGTTTCATTCCTCAGTAAAGCTATAGCAAGATTGGGAAAAACATGTCGACACATTCCTTGAGGAATGAACTGAATGTCCTGAATTATCTTGAGTCTCTAGAGACACACAGGGGTCTGGAATAATTATTTTCTACACTGATCGAAATGCCAGGCATTACATGTTTATTGCAGAGATTGCCAGAGGTAATTGCTTAATTTCCATAGCAACTGCCTTAGCTCGCAGTGAGTTTCTTCATCAAAGCGGTGTCATACTGTATTTATGGTTTCTGGCGTTGGTCCATGACTGTTGCTAGGGAGGTGAGATCACAGTTAATAGTTGTGGAGTAGTTTAGTTTACTCAGGCCAGTTTCAAGAGAAAGCATGTTCTTTTTTACATTGAATTTTTTCTTTTTTTACATTTAGCCATGCTGAATGACACAATTGTTCTACTCTCTGCACTGGTCAAGCTTGATTCTAATTTCTCAACCCCTCTTTACTATGCTTTCTGTTTCTCACTGTCTGCCCTCTCCCTTTTCCTTCACTCCTCTCTTTCTTCCTCTACTCTCTCCTCTACCGTTTTCTCTCAGTGCCCATATCTGTAGGCCGGAGGCCCTGTGGCTTCCAGACTGACCCGGCCCTTGACCCTGCCAGTCTTGCTGAGGGCCGTGTGGCCCCTGGTCTCCCCACCTTCTCTCCATCAAGACCCCTCTCAGCCTCCTTCACTGGGCCTTCCTCCTCTTCCACCTCTCCTCTCTCCTCTTCACCCTCTGCCCCATCTGTCTTTCCACCTCCCTCTTTCTCTGATATTCCACAGACAGGTACTGCATGCACAGAAATTGATGGGATAGTTTCAAGGCATTTGTCATTCTTTTCAATTTACTGCATGGATGCAATTTGTCTTTGATTCTGTAAGTTATCTCTTTTGTCTGTAGTTGCTGTTCATCACCATCCTCTTTCCTTTCATCTTCTCTACCCCCCACATTCTTCTTTCCATCCTCCTCTCTTCTCTCAGCCACCTATGCTGCTGCTCGCACCAGTGCTTGGAGACCCCAGAGCGTCCCTTCCTTCTCATCCTCCTCCTTCTCTTCCACCACTATCGGCACCTCCCCTCCTACTTCCCAGCCCCTTCCTGTCCCCTGTCGGCCCAAAGCATACATCACCTCCCTGGCAGAGCCGGGCTCTGCCCTCACTAGGCCTACCAGCCTGCCCTCAGCCCCTGAGACAGGTACGACACAGGCATAAGGCAAAAGCATATGGAGTGATTTCAGTGCCAACAGAAATTATATTTAAATTCCAACATTTTGAATTTGTATTAGGATATTGAATTGAAATGTAATATTTTTGAATTTGTAATGCACAAATGTAATCATTTAATTCATAAATTGGACTTGTATTTCATGATCTGAAACTGAATTGAATGAATATTTAATTCAGTAAAATAATTCAATTACAATTTAATTTCATATTCAAATTCAATATTTATATATTCAGTTTCAATATGGAAGATATTTCATTCATTGTCTGTGTATCAAGTTTAAAAACTATATATTCAAGTTTCATATATTTAACTTCTCCAGTTTTCAAATTCAGTTCAGATTCAAAACCAGAGACAACATCCTGGTACTTTGCCAGCCAGGAAATGTGGAGGAGCACAGATAGAATCAAACGCTCTCTCTGGTAGCCAGAAGTTTTTGGCAGTTTCTGAATTTGTTTTCTTCCTATGAATTTGGCTCTAGCTATAAGCTACCTTCTGTTCCCATCTATGATGATCACAGGCCATGCAGGACACGTCAGAAACGATTGTCACAAAAACAGCAATTTGGCTGAATAGTTGAATAGCCCTCTCATAGCCCTTCTAAGGATACCCTTTTCACTCCCTATATAATCTTGCTTTTGTGACTGACTGGGTTCGAACCAGGGGCTAACACAGAGATGCAGGGGACCTGGTTCTAAACCAGTCAGTCATAAGAGCAAGATTAAATAGGGAGTGGAAAGGCTATGTCAGGGCTATTCAACTATATTCTTAAAAAAAAGCTCTTTACCTGACTCGCTTTTCAAAGATGGCTAGAATTGCACACATGTTGTGCTTTTGTAGGAAGCAACCACTCTCCCATTGTTGACTAGAAATTTGCTATATAGTGGCTTGCGAAAGTATTCACCCCCTTGGCATTTTACCTATTTGGTGCCTTACAACCTGGAATAAACATTTATTTTGGGGGGGGTTTGTATCATTTGATTTACACAACATGCCTACCACTTTGAAGATGCAAAATATTTTTTCTTGTGAAACAAACAAGAAATAAGACAACATTTTTTGAACTTGAGCGTGCATAACTATTCACCCCCCCCCCAAAGTTAATACTTTGTAGAGACACCTTTTGCAGCAATTACACTGATTTACAACGGTTGTGTTTAATAACAATAAACCACCGTCAACAGAATAATACAAAATAAATGGGTAAAAAAAACCGGTAAATACCAGCATACCGTGCACAAGCACTACAACAAACAATTACGGACAAGGACATGGGGGGGAACAGAGGGTTAAATACACAACATGAAATTGATGGAATTGGAACCAGGTGTGATGGAAGACAAAACCAATGAAAAGTGGATCGGCGATGGCTAGAAGGTCGGTGACATCAACCGCCGAACGCCGCCCGAACAAGGAGAGGGACCAACTTCAGCGTAAGTCGTGACAAATCTTTAAGTCATGCCACAGATTCTCAATTGGATTGAAAACACTTAAACCAACGGGTGCTTTAGCAGTATGCTTAGTGTCATTGTCCTGCTGGAAGGTGAACCTCTGTTCCAGTCTCAAAACTCTGGAAGACTGAAACAGGTTTCCCTCAAGAATTTCCCTGTATTTAGCGGCATCCATCATTCCTTCAATTCTGACCAGTTTCCCAGCCCCTGCCGATGAAAAACATCCCCACTGCATGATGCTGCCACCACCATGCTTCACTGTGGGGATGGAGTTCTCGGGGTGATAAGAGGTGTTGGGTTTGCGCCAGACATAGCATTTTCCTTGATGGCCAAAAAGCTACATTTTAGTCTCATCTGACCAGAGTACCTTCTTCCATATGTTTGGGGAGTCTCCCACATGCCTTTTGGCGAACACCAAACGTTTTTGCTTATTTTTTTCTTTAAGCAATGGCTTTTTTTCTGGCCACTCTTCCGTAAAGCCCAGCTCTGTGGAGTGTACGGCTTAAAGTGGTCGTATGGACAGATACTCCAATCTCCGCTGTGGAGCTTTGTAGCTCCTTCAATGTTATCTTTGGTCTCTTTGTTGCCTCATTGATTAATGCCCTCCTTGCCTGGTCTGTGAGTTTTTGTGGGAGGCCCTCTCTTGGCAGGTTTATTGTGGTGCCATATTCTTTCCATTTTTTAATAATGAATTTAATGGTACTTGGTGGGATGTTCAAAGTTTCAGATATATTTTTACAACCCAACCCTGATCTGTACTTCTCCACAACTTTTTTCCCTGACCTGTTTGGAGAGCTCCTTGGTCTTCATGGTGCTGCTTGCTTGGTGGTGTTGCAGACTCTGGGGCCTTTCAGAGCAGCTGTACAGTGCCTTGCGAAAGTATTCGGCCCCCTTGAACTTTGCGACCTTTTGCCACATTTCAGGCTTCAAACATAAAGATATAAAACTGTATCTTTTTTTGAAGAATCAACAACAAGTGGGACACAATCACGAAGTGGAATGACATTTATTGGATATTTCAAACTTTTTTAACAAACCAAAAACTGAAAAATTAGGCGTGCAAAATTATTCAGCCCCTTTACTTTCAGTGCAGCAAACTCTCTCCAGAAGTTCAGTGAGGATCTCTGAATGATCCAATGTTGACCTAAATGACTAATGATGATAAATACAATCCACCTGTGTGTAATCAAGTCTCCGTATAAATGCACCTGCACTGTGATAGTCTCAGAGGTCCGTTAAAAGCGCAGAGAGCATCATGAAGAACAAGGAACACACCAGGCAGGTCCGAGATACTGTTGTGAAGAAGTTTAAAGCTGTATTTGGATACAAAAATATTTCCCAAGCTTTAAACATCCCAAGGAGCACTGTGCAAGCGATAATATTGAAATGGAAGGAGTATCAGACCACTGCAAATCTACCAAGACCTGGCCGTCCCTCTAAACTTTCAGCTCATACAAGGAGAAGACTGATCAGAGATGCAGCCAAGAGGCCCATGATCACTCTGGATGAACTGCAGAGATCTACAGCTGAGGTGGGAGACTCTGTCCATAGGACAACAATCTATATATTGCATATATATATATATATATATATATTGCACAAATCTGGCCTTTATGGAAGAGTGGCAAGAAGAAAGCCATTTCTTAAAGATATCCATAAAAAGTGTCGGTTAAAGTTTGCCACAAGCCACCTGGGAGACACACCAAACATGTGGAAGAAGGTGCTCTGGTCAGATGAAACCAAAATTGAACTTTTTGGCAACAATGCAAAACGTTATGTTTGGCGTAAAAGCAACACACCATCCCCACTGTCAAACATGGTGGTGGCAGCATCATGGTTTGGGCCTGCTTTTCTTCAGCAGGGACAGGGAAGATGGTTAAAATTGATGGGAAGATGGATGGAGCCAAATACAGGACCATTCTGGAAGAAAACCTGATGGAGTCTGCAAAAGACCTGAGACTGGGACAGAGATTTGTCTTCCAACAAGACAATGATCCAAAACATAAAGCAAAATCTACAATGGAATGGTTCAAAAATAAACATATCCAGGTGTTAGAATGGCCAAGTCAAAGTCCAGACCTGAATCCAATCGAGAATCTGTGGAAAGAACTGAAAACTGCTGTTCACAAATGCTCTCCGTCCAACCTCACTGAGCTCGAGCTGTTTTGCAAGGAGGAATGGGAAAAAATGTCAGTCTCTCGATGTGCAAAACTGATAGAGACATACCCCAAGCGACTTACAGCTGTAATCGCAGCAAAAGGTGGCGCTACAAAGTATTAACTTAAAGGGGCTGAATAATTTTGCACGCCCAATTTTTCAGTTTTTGATTTGTTAAAAAAGTTTGAAATATCCAAAAAATGTCGTTCCACTTCATGATTGTGTCCCACTTGTTGTTGATTCTTCACAAAAAAATACAGTTTTATATCTTTATGTTTGAAGCCTGAAATGTGGCAAAAGGTCGCAAAGTTCAAGGGGGCCGAATACTTTCGCAAGGCACTGTATATATACACTGAGATCATGTGACAGATCATGTGACACTTAAATAAAGTCCATCTGTGTGCAATCTAACTAATTATGTGACTTCTGAAGGTAATTGGTTGCACTAGATCTTATTTAGGGGCTTCATAGCAAAGTGGGTGAATACAAATGCATGCATCACTTTCAATGTAACAGACAAACAAAAAAACGATTTGATTCGATCATAATTCCCTCAGTTGAGCGAAACGTTGATATTGTTAACTAAAGGGGAAATTAGAAAGTTGAGTGAAGTTCAATCTCATCCTTTTCTGGGTAGGCTGATGTTTCTTCTGGGCTGCAGTCCAGTGCTCAACTTAGAGGGAACATTGCATGTAGCCTAAATCATGTGCAGTAGGGTTCCCCACATCACTACGTATGTTACTCCTGTATATCAGACAACGTAGGGACTATCCTGTTGACTGTTTTCTCTCCCTCTGTTTATTCCAATCTGAATACCCTTTCTATTCCAATATATTTTCTAACCACCCATATACCATCCCTCTATTTCTCCCTATTCTCCTCTCTCCTGTCCCTCTTTCTCTCAAACTTGTGCCTTATGTTAATCCCTTGTTTCCTCCCTCCCTCCATTCTACCCCTTCTCATCCCTCCCTCACAGTACCCTGGCAGAGTGAATGGAGACCGCCCAAATCCCAGGCCCCTCTGGCCCAGCCAGCCCTCTCCCCCAAATTTCTGCACCCCTCTCCCCCTGACCCAGTGGAGCCTGTGACCCTAGAGCAGACAAAGCGGACCATGGAGACACCATGTAATCCTGCTTTCTCTCAGCTTGATTCCTACATGTCATTCTCCCTTGATGTGTCCCACTCTTCCATGTTGCAGTCTCCGCTCCCCTTACCTCCCCCTGTGCTAGCCTCATCTCCTGCATCCTCCTCTCTTCCCACCCCTGATTACGCATCTGACCCAATTGGAGCACCTTACCGCACTCTTGTGTCCTCATCCCCCCCCCTCGTAACCTCTGGCTCTGATGTTCCTGTCCTCACCCCTGCTTCTGCGCTGGCCATCGTCTCTGATTCTTCCTCATCCACTCCTATTGATGTTAACCCTACTCCCATTACCTCTGATGACCCAGCCCTTGCCCCAACCGCCACCCCTGACCCTTCCCTATCCTCTACCCCTGATCTTTCCTCTGATCCCACTGTTCCCACCCCTGGGCTTCTTACTGCGTCCGACTACACCGCTGCCCAATGTTATGACCCTGCTCCTGGTCCCTCCCCTCATGCTATCGGCGCTTCTCCGTGTGATGCAGATCCTGCTTCTGCCACTGTCTCCCAGTCAGGTACAGATCTCAGTGAGATTGAGCCCAAAGCATGGACATTGGAGAAATGCTTGCCTAACCAGTCTACACAATTGTACTTTGATCCAAACTGGTTGAAACGCTTATGAATCAAATTCTTTCCTCTTTTTCCTCCCTTCTCCTTCTCCCCCCTTGTCTTTCTTTCCTTGTCTTCCATGTGTCCTCTCTTTTCTCTCTCTTTCTCACTGTCAACCTCAGTCCCCCCTGCTGCGCTCCAGACTGCAGAATGGATGCACCAGGTGGTTCCCACCATGGTCCACCCCAATTTGAAGAGGCTGGTCTCCCCTCCTCTGGAGTTCCCCCACACACCCTCTCTTCTCACCCCCTATCCTGTTCCTTCTCCTGTGCTCTCTGCTGGCTCTCAGACTCAAGTCCGCACTGCCCCCCTCCCAGCACCAGTCACTACTCCCCAAGAGATAGGTATACAACCTGAGGCGACAATGTCCTCATGTTTAATAATGGGGACATTCATGATAGAAAGCTATGATGATAACATGTATTCCCTTGTCAATCTTCACATGAGAACACTTGGCCCCTAGCGAGTTGTTTTGGTTGTAAACAGTCTCTTGCTAATTGTTGTTGATTGTACGAATTTTAGGTTAGCATTAAATGTGTTTCCTTCATTCGTTGTTGGTTATTGATCACGTCACGGCTGCCAAGCTAACTCTCCCGTTAAGATAATCAGGTCTAACCTTGTCCTGTCTTTTCCCTTCTAGAGTTTCAGAGGCAGTTGAGCACTCTGACAGAGGAAGAATACACCACTGCCACAACTCCCAGTGAGTAGGACCTTAAGCAACCACAATGCCTTTTAGGAACATCCCTAAATCTATACACAGGGACAAATCCTAACTTGAGAACTGTGTACTTAACTTAAAATTATAGGGCTCAGATCTTCAAGTCAGGATTTGGCCCCACAGCCAAGACGGTGTGTACTGATGCCGTCAGAATAATCTTCATGATGTTCTCCTCTGTCATCCCTTCTAGCCCGCACTGCTGGAATGATCAGTATTGCCAATCAGAGGCCAGACCCATCAACATCCTCACTTGACCCATTGGCTAAGCCCTTTGAGACAAGAGCTTATGCGAGAAGATGGGGCGCAGACTCAATGTTTGGAATGGAGGTTGTCCAGGGAACGGCAGGGTGAGTGAATTCAAAGGTTACACAGCTACAGGGGGTGGTGCTCATTATTTATGCTTGGAATGGCTGGTTTGGTTTTAACCTGAACATCTTCATTCAATGTCGATGGTGAGCATGGTCTGTTTTTTTGTTGTTATTTTTTTGCATGATGGAGTTTTGTCAGTAAGATGACACAGTAAAGGCTACTTTGAAAGACAACAGTATGGTAAATTGAACGTATTGATAACTGTGACGAGTGAATTTCACATTCATACTAACTTGAAAAGGCCTAAAACTATTTAGTGGTAGGTCAGGAATACAGTAACCATCCGACTTCAAGGAAATGTCTTGTGTAACAATTCTTCTTGTCAATGCTGTGGTTTTCCTAGTTTTGCTGTAGTCTGTGTACTCTTCTTATTAGTTATAATGGTGACATAGATACAGTGTCTTGGATAACTGTCTGAGTGAGTTGTGTTTGAGTCTAAGGTAGCTGTCGTGTTATTGCACAAAAATCTTGTGCTGTCTGCGATCAACATTGCATCAACACCACTGCACTGAGGCTAGGTAACACGGTCAACATTGATAAATCCATGATAATCGAACATTTCAATAAGCATTTCTCTATGCCTGGCCATGCTTTCCTCCTGGCTACCCTAACCCGGCCAACAGCTCTGCACCCCCCGCAGCTACTTGCCCGAGCCTCCCCCAGCTTCTCCTTCACCCAAATCCAGATAGCAGATGTTCTGAAAGAGCTGCAAAACCTGGACCCATACAAATCAGCTGGGCTAGACAATTTGGACCCTCTCTTTCTAAAATTATCCGCCACCATTGTTGCAACCCCTATTACCAGTCTGTTCAACCTCTCTTTCGTATCACCTGAGATCCTTAAAGATTGGAAAGCTGCCGCGGTCATCCCCCTCTTCAAAGGGGGTGACACTCTAGACCCAAACTGTTATAGACCTATATCTATCCTCCCCTGCCTTTCTAAAGTCTTCGAAAGCCAAGTTAATAAACAGATCACTGACCATTTCAAATCCCACCGTACCTTCTCCTCTGTGCAATCCGGTTTCCGAGCTGGTCATGGGTGCACCTCAGCCACGCGCAAGGTACTACACGATATCATAACCTCCATCGATAAAAGACAGTACTGTGCAACCGTCTTCATCGACCTGGCCAAGGCCTTCGACTGTCAATCACCGTATTCTTATCGGCAGACTCAATAGCCTTGGTTTCTCAAATGACTGCCTCGCCTGGTTCACCAACTACTTCGCAGACAAGAGTTCAGTGTGTCAAATCGGAGCGCCTGTTGTCCAGACCTCTGGCAGTCTATATGGGGGTATCACAGGGTTCAATTCTCGGGCCGAATCTTTTCTCTCTATATATCAACAATGTCGCTCCTGCTGCGGGTGATTCCCTTATCCACCTCTACGCAGACGACACCATTCTCTATACATCTGGCCCTTCTTTGGACATTGTGTTAACTAACCTCCAAACAAGCTTCAATGCCATACAACACTCCTTCCGTGGCCTCCAACTGCTCTTAAACGTTCGCTGCCCGCACCCGCCCGCCCGACTAGCATCACTACTCTGGATGCTTCTGACCTAGAATATGTGGACAACTACAAATACCTAGGTGTCTGGATAGACTGTAAACTCTCCTTCCAGACTCATATCAAACATCTCCAATCCAAAATCAAATTTAGAATCGGCTTTCTATTTCGCAACAAAGCCTCCTTCACTCACGCCACCAAACTTACCTTAGTAAAACTGACTATCCTACCGATCCTCGACTTTGGCGATGTCATCTACAAAATAGCTTCCAATACTCTACTCAGCAAACAGGATGCAGTCTATCACAGTGCCATCTGTTTTGTTACCAAAGCCCCTTATACCACCCACCACTGCGACCTGAACGAATTGCTCAAATCGCTGAAGCTGGAGACTTACATTTCCCTCACTAACTTTAAACATCAGCTATCTGAGCAGCTAACCGATCGCTGCAGCTGTACATAGTCCATCTGTAACTAGTCCACCCAATCTACCTACCTCACCCCCATATTGTTTTTATTTACTTTCTGCTCTTTTTGCACACCAGTATCACTACTTGCACATCATCATCTGCTCATATATCACTCCAGTGTTAATCTGCTAAATTGTAATTACTTCGCTACTATGGCCTATTTATTGCCTTACCTTCTCACGGCATTTGCACACACTGTATATAGACTTTCTTTTTTTTCTATTGTGTTATTGACTGTACGCTTGTTTATTCCGTGTGTAACTCTGTGTTGTTGTTTGTGTCGCACTGCTTTGCTTTATCTTGGCCAGGTCGCAGTTGTAAATGAGAACATGTTCTCAACTAGCTTACCTGGTTAAATATAAGCAAAATTGTTGGAAATGAAATAAGAATTTGTTCTTAAAAACTTACTTGCCTAGTTAAATAAGGGTAAAATGTAAACATTTTAAATACATAGAGAGATCTCTGCTCGTCTTGGCCCAGTGATTGTCGTACATGATTTGCTTTTTTTGACTGAGCGCTTGCTGGTTGTCTACTTTGTGTGCAATTTAGTAGTATGCTAACTCTAGAAGTATGCCAAGGAATTAAAGTAAAAGATTGTGCTTGTGCCCTTACAGTAGCACCTCTGACCGTGCTTGATATGGGGAACCTTGCCTGCTTTTCACTGCGTTGTTGCTATGGAGATGCAATCTCCCCCCTCCCTTGACCTCTGAACTCTGACCTTGATTTGTTTGTCCCTCAGACCTGAGAGCATGACCCCTCACCTGCCCTTTAGCCCCCGAGCACCCTCTGTTCCGGGGCTCCAATATTTTGAGATGCCAAAACCGATTGCAAAATGTCAGGCAGAGGAGAGGTCAATCAGGGCACTCCCAGTTCCAACACCCCAGCAACCTCTCCCTTTTGCACCCATGCAAAGGCCTGGCTTACCTGAGCCCACAGTCACATCCATGAAGTCACTTGACAGAACGAGGAGTCACTTGAACAAGATGTCCATGCAGATAGGGACACCGTTAGCCAAACCAGAGCCTGAACAGATTGTGACAGTAACCAGTGGGCAGCAGAGGATGATGGCCCCGCCCGCCCACCTCACTGAGTTGCAGACCACACGGCTGTACAGAGTGTCGCAGAGGGGTCTGCCAAAGGAGAAAGACCCAAAGAAAGAGCAGGGGCAGACACTGGTCCCTAAGAAAGATGCTCCTAAATATTCTCCCAAAACAACAAGAGGTTCAAGATGTTCAAAAGAACAAGGGGTACCCATGGATTGGGGGTAAGTGTGGCATGGTGCACAATCACTACATACCCCTGTTCCTCAATGTGTCAGTCATTCAACTAGTTCTAAAACATGTTAGCATGTCCTGAAGACATTTATGTACCTTTATAGGTACTTATGTACCTTTATAGGTTTGCATTTCAATAAATATTAAGGGCTGGTCCCACTAGTTATTTAAACACAAGAACATGTTTTGTAGTTTCCAGTTGGCACCTTTCCTCTGACATATATCCTTGGTGTCCCCTGTCCCTTTAGAACTAAAAGTATGGCTGCCTCGCTGCCATCTTGTCCAAAAGTGTCCAGTTACCCTGGTTTCCCATCCACATTGATTAGGAACAGATATAAGGCCCGACCCGAAGAATGGCCCATTGATAAAAGTCCATTATGGGAGAAGCCCCTGAAAGGAACACCAATTATCACCCCTGCCCCTGAAACATCGGATGAGGACCAGAAAGTAATGGAAAGTATGGCTGCCATGTTGCCAAGTTGTCCAAGGGTAGCCAGTGTTCCTGGGTTCCCCTCAGCACCACCACCCAAAACAGAAAGACCAGCACCACCACCCAAAACAGAAAGACCAGCATCACCACCCAAAACAGAAAGACCAGCACCACCACCCAAAACAGAAAGACCAGCATCACCACCCAAAACAGAAAGACCAGTGCCACCACCCAAAACACAAATGGAACCAAGTTTGGTGAATCTAGTGCAATCTTGCACAAGTGTATCCAGTGCACCTGGTTTGGCCTCTAGGAAACCAAAGGAGACTGAAGGGGCTGAGGCTGTAGGTTGGAGTGTGGATAAAAAGCTGAAATGGGAGAGACCACATGATGAGAAGACGGTTATTGAGCTTTCGTCGTCAATTGCTTTAGACCAAGTGTATGGAGACAAAGAAATGTCGAAACGTATGGTAGTGCTTGTCCCATTTTGTCCAAGTGAGAGTACTATTCCTGGTTTTCAATCTGTTCCAAGGCCCAAAGCTCAGGTTGTGCCAAGCATGGTTAACATAATGCCAACTTGCCCAAGTGTATCTAGAGTTCCTGGACTGCCAACCATAGACCCGGCAAAGACAGTAGACTGGCCAGTAGATACAAAGGCTCTGTTTAATAAGTTACCTAAAGTAGTAGAATTATTGATGGTCCGTTTAGAGGATGTTGGCACAGTTTATAATGATAGTGAAAAGGTCAAGAAAATGGTGGATCTTAAACCATCCTGCCCCAAAACAGCCAGTATTCCTGGCTTCCCATCTGAAACAATGCAAGAGCCTACTAAATTGCCCAATGTTGGGACAAGAAAGTTTTCTGAATCTGAACTGAATATGGTTAACCTTCTGCCTACATGCCCTTTAATGGCCAGAGTTTCTGGTTTACCCTCTAAACTGCCAATTAAGTCAGATAATGTTGACTGGCATGCTAACAGTAGGCCTATTTTGGAGAGACCATTGAAGAACAGAGCACTTTCTGTAGAGCAGGAAATGCAACAAAAGGACAAAGAACTTACCAAAAATATGGTAGATATGTTACCATCTTGCCCGAATAAGGCCAGGATTCCAGGTTTACCCTCTGCATCTAGGCAGAAGCTAGTAGGCACACCAAGTATGACCAGTCTTCTGTCTACATGCCCTAGACTTTCTATGGTTTCTGGTTTACCCTCCAAACAGCCAATCAGTTCTAGAGATGCTGATTGGCTTGTGGACAGAAAGCCACTGTGGGAAAAGCCATTGAGGAAAATGGATGTGATGATTCAACCAATTTCTTCAGCTCTTACCATTGCATATAAAGACAAAATGATGTTGAAATATATGGTAGCCATGTTACCATCGTGCCCAAGGAAGGCCAGTATTCCTGGCTTTCCTTCAAAACTGAAGCAGAGGCTAGGATCCCCAAGAATGATCATGAAGTATGATCTTCTTCCTACTTGCCCTAAACTTTCCAGAGTTTCTGGTTTACCCTCTAGACATCCAACTGAGTCAGAACCTGACTACTGGCATGCTATCAGACGGCCAATAATAGAAAAGCCATTGAGGAAAACAGTTGAGCTGATCCCTTCACTTTCTGTAGCACATGCAACGTCATATGAGCACAATGAACTTGTGGTTCCTCTCTTACCATCTTGCCTGGAAAAGGCTGGTGTAGCTGGTGTAGAATCTATGCCAAGTCAAGAGTCAAATATCCTCAGTCTTCATCCTACTTGCCATAAACTTCCCAGAGTACCTGGTTTACCCTCTAGACTTCCAAACAATTCAGATGATATTGACTGGAAAGTGGACTGCAGTCCACTGTGGGAGAAGCCATTGAAGAAAAGAGAAGGACCTTTTTTACAAGATCAGGAAATGGCATTCAAAGACACTGAAATTCTGAAAGACATGGTAGCCATGTTGACAACTTGCCCAAGGAAGGCTAGTATTCCTGGCTTCCCATCTGCACCAAGGCAAGAGCCAAGTATGGTTAACATAATGCTTACTTGTTCAAGGGTATCTAAAGTTCCTGGATTGGCAATTATAGAACAGACACAAATAGTAGAATTACCAGTTGACAAAAAGTCACTGTCACCCAGAGAATGGCCTGATGAATCAATGTTCCATTTGGAGAATGATGGCAGAGTTGATCATAATAGTGAAGTGGTCACAAACATGGCATCTCTGAAACCATCCTGCCCAAACGCAGCCAGTATTCCTGGCATCGCCTCAGCATTAAGGCATGAACCAAGCATGGTTAACCTTCTGCCTACTTGCCCTAGATTGGCCAGAATTTCTGGTTTACCCTCCAAACACCCAACAATGTCTAGACATGAAAATTGGATTGTGGACAGAATGCCAATCTGGGAGAAGACATTGAGGGAATTGGATGTAACGATTCAACAAATTTATCCAGCTCATGAAACATATATGGTAAAACATATGGTAGCTATGATACCATCTTGCCCCAGGAAGGCCAGTATTCCTGGCTTCCCTTCTGCACCAACGCAGGAGCCGAATATGGTTAACCTTCTGCCTACTTGCCCTAGACTGGCTAGAATTTCTGGTTTACCCTCCAAACAGCCAAATAAGTCTGCAAATGTTGAGTGGCATGCTAACAGCAGGCCACTCTTGGAGAGACCATTGAGGAAGAGAACAGCATGTCTAATGCAGGAAATGCCACACAAGGACAATGAGCTAATGAAAAATATGGTGGCCATATTACCATCTTGCCCAAGGAAGGCTAGTGTCCCTGGCTTTCCATCTGCACCAAGGCAAGAGCCAAGTATGGTTAACATAATGCCAAATTGTCCAAGGGTATCTAGCGTTCCTGGATTGGCAGCTATCGAACAGACACAAACAGTAGAGTGGCCAGTTGATAAAGAGTTACTGTTGCCATCTAGAGAAAGGCCAGAAGAATCAATGTTCCATTTGGACGATATTGACACAGTCTATCATGATACGGAAATTGTGGAAAATATGGTAGCTTTGTCACCATCCTGCCCCTGGAAGACCAGTATACCTGGCTTCCCCTCTGCACCACAGTCGAAGCTAGAAGACACACCAAGTATGATCAGTCTTCTGACTACTTGCCCTAAACTTTCTAAGGTTTCTGGTTTACCCTCTATAGAGCGAATCAGGTCTAGAGATGAATATTGGCTTGTGGACAGAGTGCCACTATGGGAGAAGCCGTTGAGGGAAAGGGGTGTGCCAATTCTAGAAATTTCTCCAGCTCATGATAGAGACAAAGATCTGAAACACATGGTAGCTATGGTACCATCTTGCCCCAGGAGAACCAGTGTACCTGGCTTCCCTTCTGCACCAAGGCAGAGATCAGTAGAAACCCCAAGTATGGTGAATCTTGTGCCTACTTGCCCAAAGGTATCGACTGTTTCTGGATTGCCAGCTTTGGATCTGAATCAGGCACCAGATTGGTCAGTAGATAAAGATTATTTGAACATTTCACCAAGAAAAAGGTCAGGATTATTAGATAATGTTGGCACAGTCTATAATGATAGTGAAATGGCCAGCACCATGCTTGCTCTTACACCATCCTGCCCAAGAGCAGCCAGTATTCCTGGCTTCCCCTCTGCACCAAGGCAAGAGCCAATTATGATGAACCTTCTGCCTACTTGTCCTAGATTTTCCAGAGTTTTTGGTTTACCTTCTAGACATCTGCCAAAGTCTGAAAATGTTGTCTGGCATGCTAACTGGATAACACTTTTGGAGAAGCCATTTAAGAAAATAACAGTTTCTTTGGTACAGGCAATGCCACATGACAACAAAGACGTTACACATAACATGGTAGATATGTTACCATCTTGCCCGAAGAAGGCCAGGATTCCTGGTTTTCCCTCTGCACCACATCCCAAAGCTGAGGTAGATCTTAGTATGTTGAGTCTTGTTCCTGCTTGCCCAAAAGTTTCCAGTCTCCCGGGTTTCGCATCCATTGAAGGGCCTACAACATTAGAGTGGCTTGTTGACCCCAAGCCTATGTTTGAATACTTGCAAAAGAAGGAAAAGGAAGAAGACATTTTTCCAAAAGACCGACCAAAAGAAGACACTGAAAAAATGAAAGCAATGGTTGCTTTGGTGCCATGTTGCCCAGTAGAATCCATGATTCCTGGTTTCCCTTCTGCACCACGCAAAAAGGCTGAGGAGACACCAAGTATGATGCATATTGTTCCCTCCTGCCCTAAAACTTCTAGTCTCCCAGGTTTTCCATCCATTGAGGGGAATAGGGAAACAGGGTGGGTAGTTGATGAGAGGCCATTTTACAAGAGACCACCAAAGGAGAGGAAAGTAATTTTTGACAGCTCAAAAGCAGACAAAGAGGAAATGAAAATCAACATTCATTTGAGGCAATCATGCCCTCATGCTGCTCGGATCCCTGGCTTCCCATCTGCACCACAACCCAGTAGGTTGAGTCTTGTTCCCACGTTCCCTAACGTTTCCAACCTACCGGGTCTCGCATCCACTGAGGGGGGTACAACGTTAGAGTGGTTTGTTGACCCCAAGCCTATGTTTGACCACTTGCAGAAGAAGGAAGACGTTTTTCCAAAAGACGGATCAAAGCAAGACATTGACAAAATGAAAGCAATGTTTGCTTTGATGCCATCTTGTCCTGAAGCATCTGTGAATCCAGGCTTCCCCTCTGTACCGGCGAATAAGTTTGCAGACACACCAAGCATGATCAGTCTTCTGCAGACTTGTCCTAAAGTTTCTAAAGTTTCTGGCTTACCTTCGAGACTTCCTATCAATTCAGATAAAGATGGCTGGTGTGTAGACAAGAGGCCACTGTGGGAGAGGCCATTAAATAATAGAGGCACACTATCCTTTTGTCCCGTGCAAACATTATCATTCAAAGAGAGAGCGATGATTACAATTATGGTGTCTATGTTACCACCTTGCCCAATAAAAGCCACCATTCCAGGCTTTCCCTCATCGTCACGGCACAAGTCGGATAGGGCTCATATTAGGGTGATCCCAAGCATGGTATGTCTATGGCCTACCTGCCCGAAATATTCAAGGGCTTCAGGTTTCCCCTCAAGACGTCCATTCAAGGCAGGACATGATGGCTGGCATGTTGACAGGGAGACATTTTGGGTTAAATCGCTGAGGAAAGGAGAGGGGCTTAATCTCCAGCTTTCTCCAGTTGAGGATATGTCATTCAGAGACAGAGAAATAATGACAAGTATGGTACCATCATGCCCAGCCAAAGCCACCCTTCCTGGCTTCCCATCGGCTCCACAAGCCAAAGCCTCTCACGTTGAAGTAGAAAAAGAGCCATGCATGACTTCCCTTTTCCCATCTTGTCCGGAAGTGTCTCGTATCATTGGTTTTCCTTCAAGACAATTGATCATGTTGGATGATGGTTATGTAGAGGGCTGGCCAATGGTCAAGGGTGTAGTCTGGGAGAAATCACCAACGAGGGTTGCTAATACTCTAGAATGCTCTCCATTTGAGGGAGACTGTTGTTACAGAGACAAAGTCATGATAAAGGCAATGTTATCTCTTATACCATCATGTCCATGTGTTGCTTTGAATCCAGGTTTCCCATCTCTTCAGATTTGTCCATCTGAGGAAATGTCATTTAGAGACAGAGAAATATTGACAAGTATTGTGCTGTCATGCCCAGCAAAAGCCACCCTTACTAACTTCCCATCGGGTCCACGAGCAAAAGAGGCTCATGTTGAAGCCGAGAAAAAGCCATGCATGACTAGTCTTTCCCCATCTTGCCCGGAAGTTTCTAGTATAATTGGTTTCCCTTCAAGACAGTCAGTCATGTCTGATCACGCTTATGTAGAGGGCTGGCCGACATTCAAGAGTGTACTCTGGGAGACACCACCAACGAGGGTTGCTAATACTCTGGAGACTCTGGAATGCTCTCCATTTGAGGGAGACTGTTGTTACAGAGACACACGCATGAAAAAGGCAATGTTATCTCTTGTACCATCCTGCGCAAGTGTTGCTCTAAGTCCGGGCTTTCCATCTGTGTCACAGCTCATTGTAGAGAAGCTTCCAAGTATGGTGAATATTGTGCTATCTTGCCCCAACATTTCTAATGTCATTGGGCTCCCATCCATAAAGATAGAACTAGCAGAGCAGGATCCAGTTAAGGGTTGGCCAGCTGACCAAAAGCCATTGTTAGAGAAGCCAGTGAAGGCGAGGCTCTCTGTGACTGTACTTTCATCCCCAGTTATAAGTAGATTAAAAAATGACAAAGAGTTTGACAGACATATGATGGCCCTGGAGCCAACATGTCCAGAAGAAGCCAAAATACCTGGTTTTCCCTCTGCCCCAAGACCCAAGACAAAGCAATACATCACTGCTACAGTTAAATCATCATGCTCCAATGTTGCCAAAGTCTCTGGCTTTCCCTCTTTACAACCAGAGAAAGTAGATAAGGTTTTAGTAGAGAACTGGGCTGTGGAAGATGGACCATTATGGCAGCAAACACAGAAAGAGATTCCAGCTATTGGAGTCAGTAGAGCAGATGATGCCAAAGGAATGGCAGCTATGTTACTATCTTGCCCAAAAGACGCTAGTATACATGGCTTTCCATCAGCACCATGGCCTATAGAAGAACAAGAGCCAAACATGCCCAGTCTTTTGTTAACTTGCCCAATGGTTACACATGTCCAAGGAATTCCATCCACAAAGACGCAAAATCAAGAGGATCCTCCAATTCATCAGTGTCCTGTGGAGGAGAAGCCATTTTGGGAAAAGTCACTGAAAGAGAAAACAGTGCAGTCTCTGGCACCCACTCATGATGAATTAGAGAAGGGAATGGTGTCTATGTTGGCATCTTGCCCAAGTGAGGCCATTGACCCTGGCTTTCCATCGACACGTTATCAAATGCCTCTCGACAGTGATTCGTCTATAAATCAACAGTCAAGTCGAGGTGAAAGGATGGAATGGGCAGAGGAGATATATGACTGCAAGGAGGGCCAAACAGAGCTTAGCCACAAACCCAAACGAATCGAATCAGTGGTGAATGAGAACAAACAAGAATTTAAACATGGCTCAGTTTTGGAGAGGCTCAAGGAAGAGGGTGTCATTCAGACCCAATATGAGGCGCAAGAAGTGGGCGTTCTAGAAAGAGGGTGAGTGAGTGGGAGTAGGAGAGCAGACTATTCTAAATCTGCGTTATGGCACTTTTGTGAGACTTTAAAACACATTTCTCTGCCTGTCAGTTGCCTGTCAGATAGAGTATGAAACACTTGCATTTCAACTCTGTTTTCAGACACTTGCACTGCCGAATGTGGCACTCCATTCCTACAGACATGCCATTGTTCTTGACTGTCAGAGAGAGGTGGGTTGTGTTGGTTTGCTGCAGGAGTGCAGCTGTTCTCGTTTGGCTGCTTATAATAATGCTTGTGCACCATCTCCTCCACATCTGACTGACACTACTGTGTTTTTGCACTATTCTTGCAAGGTGCATGCCCTGTGCTTTTCACTGTGTAATTCTTCCCATTTATTTGGTCGCTCACTTCCTGTCACTCTCTTTCAGCCCTTCGTGTCATTCTCCCACTCAAGGGGGACAGCCATTACCGTATGGGATGGGAGCAGCTGTTGACAATGAGCCAAAAGAAATTTCACATAGCCAGATGGCGTGTGAGGTTGTGGCACTAGTAGAGTATCAAGTTGTAGAAGACTTGGACATGATATGTGAGGAAGAAGCGGTAGAGGAAGTCTTAGAGTCAGTCTCTGGAATAGAGCATTCTGGGAAGGACGAGGTTACTGTGGCTAGGCAGGTGAAAGTTTATGAGATGCGGTAAGTGTGAAAGGGCCACAGCGCTCAACCTCACTACCTGCCAGCATGGTGCTGGTTTAGTTGTGTTGATCTGCATGGTGTTGCATTCCTATGGCTGTTTTTGGAGTTTGGATTTAACATAACTTAAACAGAGCATTAGCCAAATGCAGGAATGGTATGAAATCGTAAATTGTAAGATTTGTGCTTCTAGACTTAATTGAATTCGCCAATATTTTGCATTATCAGTTACAATTTTGATGAATATATATACTGAGCAATAATATAAATGCAACATGTAAAGTGTTGGTCCCATTTTTCATGAGCTGAAATAAAGATCCCAGAAATGTTCCAAACGCACAAAAAATGTTTTTTCTAAAATGTTAGTCATTAGTGTGCATTTATCCTTTGCCAAGATAATCGATCCACCTGACAGGTGTGGCATATCAAGAAGCTGATTAAACAGCTTGACACAGCCTGACATATTACACAGGTGAAACTTGTGCTGGGGAAAATAAAAGTCCACTCTGAAATGTGCCGTTTTGTCACACAGCACAATGCCACAGATGTCTGAAGGTTTGAGGGAGTGTGAAATTGGCATGCTGACTGGAGGAATGTCCACAAGAGCTGTTGCCAGAGAATGTAATGTTAATTTCTCTACCATATGCTGTCTGCAACGTAATTTTGGAGAATTTGTCACTACATCCAACCGGCTTCAGAACCGCAGACCATGTGTAACCACGCTAGCCCAGGACCTCCACATCCGGCTTCTTCACCCGCGGGATCGTCTAAGACCAGCCACACGGACAGCTGATGAAACTGTGGGTTTGCACAAAAAAATCATTTCTGCACAAATTGTCATAAACGGTCTTGACCTGACTGCAATTTGCCATCGTAACCGACTTCAGTGGGCGAATGCTCACCTTCGATGGCCACTGGCACGCTGGAGAAGTGTTCCCTTCACGGATTAATCCCAGGTTCAACTGTACCGGGCAGATGGCAGACCCCGTGTATGGCGTCGTGTGGGCGACCGGTTTGCTGATGTCAGCGTTGAGAATAGAGTGCCCCATGGTGGCGGTGGGGTTATGGTATGGGCAGGCATAAGGTACGGGCAACGAACACAATTGCATTTTATCTATGGCAATTTAAATGTACGGAGATACCGTGACGAGATCCTGAGGTCCATTGTTGCGCCATTCATCTGCCGCCATCACCTCATGTTTCAGCATTATAACGCAAGGCCATGTCGCAAGGATCTGTACACAATTCCTGGAAGCTGGAAATGTCCTAGTTCTTCCATGGCATGTATACTCACCAGACATGTCGCCCATTGAGCATGTTTGGGATGCTGTGGATTGACGTGTACGACAATGTTTTCTAGTTCGCATAGCCATTGAAGAGGAGTGGGACAACATTCCACAGGCCACAATCAACAGCCTGATCAACTCTATGTGAAGGAGATGTGTCGAGCTGACTGGTTTTCTGATCCACACCCCTACCTTTTTTAAGGTATCTGTGACCAACAGATGCATATCTGTATTCCCAGTCATGTAAAATCCATAGATTAGGGCCTAATGAATTTATTTAAATTTACTGATTTCCTTATATGAACTGTAACTCAGTAAAATCTTTGAAATTGTTGCATGTTGCATTTATATTTTTGTTCAGTATACATTTTTGCAAGCATTGTTTTGAAAAATCCTTTACATTTGATTGTGTGGTGTTTATACACTTAGATTGGCTTTATCTTGATTGAAATGTTTGCATTATTAATTGTAATTTTTGTGAATGGTCAGATCATGTTTGAGCATGAGTTTTGGTTTGTGTGTGATTGTTTTGATGGTCATTTCCTATTGATTGCTTTGTTCTTAGTTGAAAACGCTGCTTTCATGGTTGTTATAGTCACCTCTGACCTTGGTTTACCCTCTCCTCAGACCTCAAAATATGGCTTCATCATCACCAAGAGTTGCCAGTGCACCAGGGTTTCCATCCACTCAAGCGTCCTTTTCAGAGGCTCAATTGGAAGACTGCCCAGTGGACACGAGCATATTATGGGAGAAACCAACAAAGGACGGTCCACAGCTGGCCATGGATAGATCAAAAGAGGAGAGAGACATGGTGAGATTTATGGCAGATATAGTCCCATCTTGCCCAAGAACTGCCAGCATTCCAGGCTTTCCGTCTACACAACTGTCCAAAGAAGTCGAGGTAGAGAGGGAACCTAACATGGCAGATCTAATGCCAAGAGTGGCTGGCACACTCATATTCCCTTCTCTTGAAAGTCAGGTAGAGGAGTGTACAGTCAACACTGAGGCAATTTGTGAGAAGACAGTGAAGGGGAAAGAAGGGGTGACCATTAGGTCCAGTCCACATTTGGACAGATTACAAGAAGAGCTAATGAAACACATGGTGACTGTGGAGCTATCGTGCCCTACTGCAGAAAGTATTCCCGGCTTCCCCTCTGCACCACACCCCAAAGCTGAGGTAGATCTAAGTATGTTGAGTCTTGTGCCCACTTGTCCTAAAGTATCCAGTCTCCCGGGTTTCGCATCCACTGAGGGGGCTGCAACATTAGAGTGGCTTGTTGACCCTAAGCATATGTTTGAGCACTTGGAGAAAAAGAAGAAGAAAGAAGAAGAAACTGTTTTTCCAAAGGACAGATCAAAAGAAGACAGTGAAAAAATGACAGCAATGGTTCCTTTGATGCCATGTTGCCCAAAACCATGCCTGATTCCTGGTTTCCCCTCTGCACCACATCCAGAAGCTGAAGTGGGGACAAGTAGTGTGAATCTTGTTCCCTCCTGCCCTAAAGTTTCTAGTCTCCCTGGTTTTCCATCCATTGAGAAGGATAGGGAAGCAGGGTGGGTTGTTGATCAGAGCTCATTGTTCAAGATACCATTAAAGGATAGGAAAGTCATTATTGACAGCTTAAAGGTAGACAAAGAGGAAATTAAAACCAACTTTTCAATGCGGCCTTCATGTCCTGACGCTGCAAGGATCCCTGGCTTCCCGTCTGCACCACAACCCAATATGTTGAGTCTTCCCACTTTCCCTGAAGTTTCCTGTCTCCCTGGTTTCACATCTACTGAGGGGATTACAACATTAGAGTGGCTTGTTGACCCCAAGCCTATGTTTGAGCACTTGCAGAAGAATAAGAAAGAAGAAGTTTTTCCAAAAGACAAATTTAGGAAGGAAGACATTGAAAAAATGAAAGCAAAGGTTGCATTGGTGCCATGTTGCCCAGAAGCATCCATGATTCCTGGCTTCCCCTCTGTACCGCAACCCCAAGAGATATATTTTGAGCCAACTATACTCAGCCTTCTTTCATTGTGTCCAAAAGTCTCCAGTATTGCAGGTTTCCCATCTCGTCAGCAAACTGACAGAAAAGATTGGCACACAGATCTGCCCCAGGATCATCAGCCATTTTGGGAGAAACAAATGACGGTGAACCCAGATTTGAAAATGGAAAGGTCAGAAAAAGACCAAGCCAAGACGAAAGGAATGGTGGCTCTGGTACCATCTTGTCCCAAAGTGGCTCACACTCCTGGTTTCCCATCTGTATCACAACCCAAAGAGGTATATTATGGGCCAAGTATTGTCAGTCTATCATGTCCAAAAGTCTCCAGTATTGCCGGTTTCCCATCCCGTCAGCAAACTGACAGAAAAGATTGGCACACAGATCTGCCCGAGGATCATCAGCCATTATGGGAGAAGAAAATGAAGGTGAAGCCTGTTGTTATAATGGAAAGATCAGAAATAGACAAAGAAAGTATGAAAGGAATAGTGGCTCTGGTTCCATCCTGTCCAAAAATGTCTCTGGTGCCTGGTTTCCCATCTGTACCGCAACCCAAAGAGGTCTATTATGGGCCAAGTATGATCGGTCTATCATGTCCAAAAGTCTCCCGTATTGCCGGTTTCCCATCCCGTCAGCAAACTGACAGCAAAGATTGGCACACAGATCAGCCTGAGGATCATCAGCCATTATGGGAGAAGCAAATGAAGAAGAAGATGATGTTATTGATGGAAATATCAGAAAAACAGAAACAAGATATGAAAGAAATGTTGGCTCTGGTACCATCTTGTCCGAAAGTGGCTCGTATCCCTGGTTTCCCATCTGTACCACAACCCAAAGTAGTATATTATGGGCCAAGTATGATCGGTCTATCATGTCCAAAAATCTCCAGCATTGCCGGTTTCCCATCCCGTCAGCAAACTGACAGCAAAGATTGGCACACAGATCTGCCTGAGGATCATCAGCCATTATGGGATAAGCAAATGAAGGTGAAGCCTGTTGTTATAATGGAAAGATCAGAAATAGACAAAGAAAGTATGAAAGGAATAGTGGCTCTGGTTCCATCCTGTCCAAAAATGTCTCTGGTGCCTGGTTTCCCATCTGTACCGCAACCCAAAGAGGTCTATTATGGGCCAAGTATGATCGGTCTATCATGTCCAAAAGTCTCCCGTATTGCCGGTTTCCCATCCCGTCAGCAAACTGACAGCAAAGATTGGCACACAGATCAGCCTGAGGATCATCAGCCATTATGGGAGAAGCAAATGAAGAAGAAGATGATGTTATTGATGGAAATATCAGAAAAACAGAAACAAGATATGAAAGAAATGTTGGCTCTGGTACCATCTTGTCCGAAAGTGGCTCGTATCCCTGGTTTCCCATCTGTACCACAACCCAAAGTAGTATATTATGGGCCAAGTATTGTCAACCTTCTTCCATTGTGTCCAAATGTCTCCAGTATGGCAGGTTTCCCATCCTGTCAGCGAACTGACAGCAAAGATTGGCACACAGATCTGCCTGAGGATCATCAGCCATTATGGGAGAAGCAAATGAAGGTGAAGCCTGTTGTTATAATGGAAAGATCAGAAATAGACAAAGAAAGTATGAAAGGAATAGTGGCTCTGGTTCCATCCTGTCCAAAAATGTCTTTGGTGCCTGGTTTCCCATCTGTACCGCAACCCAAAGAGGTCTATTATGGGCCAAGTATGATCGGTCTATCATGTCCAAAAATCTCCAGTATTGCCGGTTTCCCATCCCGTCAGCAAACTGACAGCAAAGATTGGCACACAGATCTGCCTGAGGATCATCAGCCATTATGGGAGAAGCAAATGAAGAAGAAGATGATGTTATTGATGGAAATATCAGAAAAACAGAAACAAGATATGAAAGAAATGTTGGCTCTGGTACCATCTTGTCCGAAAGTGGCTCGTATCCCTGGTTTCCCATCTGTACCACAACCCAAAGTAGTATATTATGGGCCAAGTATGATCGGTCTATCATGTCCAAAAATCTCCAGCATTGCCGGTTTCCCATCCCGTCAGCAAACTGACAGCAAAGATTGGCACACAGATCTGCCTGAGGATCATCAGCCATTATGGGATAAGCAAATGAAGGTGAAGCCTGTTGTTATAATGGAAAGATCAGAAATAGACAAAGAAAGTATGAAAGGAATAGTGGCTCTGGTTCCATCCTGTCCAAAAATGTCTCTGGTGCCTGGTTTCCCATCTGTACCGCAACCCAAAGAGGTCTATTATGGGCCAAGTATTGTCAACCTTCTGCCATTGTGTCCAAAAGTCTCCAGTATTGCAGGTTTCCCATCCCGTCAGCGAACTGACAAACATTATTGGCACACAGATCTGCCTGAGGATCATCAGCCATTATGGGAGAAGCACATGGAGGTGAAGCCAGTTGTGATAACGGAAAGATCAGAAATAGACAAAGCCAAGATGAAAGGAATAGTATCTCTGGTACCATCTTGTCCAAAAGTGGCTCGTACCCCTGGTTTCCCATCTGTACCACAACCCAAAGAGGTATATTATGGACCAAGTATTATCTGTCTTTCATGTCCAAATGTCTCCAGTATTGCAGGTTTCCCATCCAATCAGCAAACTGAAGGAAAAGATTGGCACACAGCTCCACCCAAGGAGCATCAACCATTATGGGAGAAGCAAATGAAGAAGCTGATTTTATTAATGGAAATATCAGAAAAAGACAAACAAGAAATGAAAGGAATGGTGGATCTGGTACCATCATGCCCTACTGCAGCAAGTATTCCTGGCTTCCCCTCTGCACCACATCCCAAAGCTGAGGTAGATATAAGTATGTTGAGTCTTGTGCCCACTTTCGCTAAAGTTTCCAGTCTCCCTGGTTTTGCATCCACTGAGGGGGCTACATATTTAGACCCCAAGCCTATGTTTGAGCTCTTGAAGAAGAAAGAAGAAAACATTCTCCCAGAAGATGGATCAAAAGAAGACATTGACAAAACAATAACAATGGTTGCTTTGGTGCCATGTTGCACAGAAGCAGCCGGGATTCCTAGCTTCCCCTCTGCACCACAACCTAAGAAGGAAGTAAATAGTGTGGATTTCACACAATCGTGCCCCAAAATCTCCAGTCTACCAGGTTTGCCAACTACGGCCAAAGCCCCGACAGGAAATTCACAGGTTGAACAGAAGCCTCTGTTTGAGAAGACACTGAAAGATGAGACCATAAGAATCCAAGATAGGTCCGCAGAATTCAAAGGAAATATGAAAAATATAGTGGCACGTGAGAGTCTCACTCCTGGGTTCCTGTCCTTACCACAACCTAAAGCAATGGAAGAACAAACCATGTCTGCTCTACACCCATCTTGTACAAATGAATCTACAGTAGCTGGATTACCTTCTAGACAGGCAATTGAATTAGCTCTGGCCCAGGGAGAAGAATCTGTGAGTTCTATGCAGCCATTGTATGAAAAACCCTTGAAGGATAGGTCAGAGGATACTGTACTTTCCAAGCCTGACCTAGGCAGTGCAGTTGGAGATGAAGGCCTTAAAACTATGGTTGCACTGGCACCATCTTGCCCCGAGGCAGCAAGCGTTCCTGGTTTTCCATCTGTGCCCCCTCACAGTCCAGAGTCTGTAGAGGCACATGGTAAGACGTGTGTGGTTAAGAATGTCATATTCTATTTCCAGTGACTCACATTGCAAGTGGAAAGCAACATTATTTTGCTTTTGGTTTTTAAGAGACAAGTATGCAGACAAAGGAGAAAGAGGTTGCTGGAGAACCAGCAGAGTATGTTCTAGATAAGGGGTAAGTGTTTGAGCATATGACTTTCTGCATGGATTGCAGTGGTAGTGGTAGTGATGTGTTGTTGTTTGTCTTATTTGGTCTGCCATGGCCACTGGAAAGCCAGGTATTTGAGCTCTGGCAAATCTCTGAACTAACTGTCCAGTGAAAATCTCACTTTGAAAAGTGAATATTCTGTTGACTCAAACCCAAATAATGTTGTCGACTCATCTTATAATCGTATTTGTGGCCAAAGCATGAATGAGAGAGAGAAAAAACCCACCGGTAACTTCTATCTCAAACAGACTGTTTCAAAAGTGCTTGCTATGAGCTGGCCAATCAGCGGTCTACTCTCATGAATATTTTCTATGACCGGTACACGCCCACACCATTCTGTTGTTCAGGGTACTCCCATACCATTCCAACAGAGCTGCTTTATAACATACTTAATTATCATTTTTGGAAGGAAAACTATTTCACTCTTATTGTAATTCATTCTAGGTCGTATTTCATAGGAATCTGGAAACACTGAAAAGTTAGTTTTAAAGACTGCATGGCTTTTGGTCATTTTCAAGATGCTCTGCATCTGAGATGTGTTTTAGGTCTGTGAGCCTCTTACATGGCGGTCAATAATTATGGATTGAAATTCTTAGTGAATTTGTGACGGGTGAGTCATTGTGGTGCATGCCAATGACTGTGTGTTTTTCTGTGTGTGGCATGGATTCTGTGGGGATGTTCTTTTCAATGTTCACCTCTCATGTTAGTGTCCTCAGCAGCCCACAAATAGAGAAGTCCACACCTGAGGAGATCCCAAAGCCCTCAGCAGTGTCAGAACCAGAGCTAGTCTTGGGGTGGGAGGTGCTGGAGGCTGATGGTTCTGTGGCAGAGAAGCCAGAGGAGGCCTCTGGCCTTCTACAGAATATTGTTGATGTCTTCTCCAGAGGGTAAGTGGGAGATTGGTGTGAGGGAAAATGTGTAGTGTGTTTTCTTTTTAGAAAGTAGAAGCATTCTGACTCATGAGTCCACTGAAGGTTATTATATTCACCAGTATCACCGTCATGTTCACTAGAGTTGTTAAGATTTCTGTTTGCATGTGATGGCATTTTCTATTTTTGATCTTCATCATGGATTGAAAAATCACAGTTTGGTTCAATTTTAGAACTTCGAGCAAATTTCGTATGCGATTAATAAAATCAATTTCTTGATGATTGAAGTTTGAGCGATCTGTGTTTATTCGCCTTGATTTCTGAGAAGACTTGAGACTTTGTGTATGGTTGGCATGCTCCAAATGTGTATCACTCTTGTTTTAGGGTTCAATCCCTCACTTACTGTTAGTATCCCTCTCTCACAGTTATGAAACAGTAGCAGCCATTTTGGGTCCGTCTGGTTCACCTCCAACAGAAGATGTAGACAGTGGTGTTGTGGATCCAGAGGACAGTGCAGTCCCATCAGAGAGCTCCTCTGATCCTGTCCCAGATATATCTATCCTTGTTCAGGAAGCAGTGTCTGGAGAGGCATCGCATGTTGAGGGTGAAACCAATCCTATAGAGCTCCCAACCACACCTGAGCCATCCTTGTTGACGGTGGAAGACAAGCAATCCAACTCTCCATCGGCAGTGAGACAAAACAGTGAGGATGGGTTCATTGGAGTCGAAGGCCCAAGCAGTATGAGAAAATGGCCGCCGTTGACGGAGGCTGACCTTACTGAGATCTCCAGAGGAGAGTTTGCGGTAACTGGGGAAGAAGAGGTTACCCTTGACTCATGGGCACAAATAGGGGAGAAGTCAACGTTCAAAGTGCAGGATGATGTTGAAGTTTTTTCAGCAAGGTCACCTATCGAGACAGAATTATCACCTTCATCACACCTGGACAAGGGGTGAGTGTCATGGCAGCAAACCCGTCTCGGAACTATTTGCCTGCACGGTTTGAGAATCCAAATTCGTTTACTTGCAGTTGTAACATTGTCTCTTGTTCGCATAATGTTTTGCTCAGCAATGTTTGCTACTCAGTGAACTGTGATGGACAAGTCTACAGTACAGAATGTTGGATGGGTTTAAGCTGCTTCTTGACGCTTAAGACACTTGTTTGTGGGTCCAGGTCATCAGTGTCTTTTGCAGTGTTTATGCCGCTATGTCAGACGCGTAACAAATATATGTGTGTGAGCGCATGTTTGTAATTCAAGCAAAGGAACATGGACGATTTGTATGAGTTAATACTGGTCACTGTGTTGAGTTGTTCTCTTGTAACACTTCAGTGTCTCCTCTGTGGACTTGGGTTTGCAACTGTCTCTATTTAGTCATTTGCTGGCTTATGGAATGTGGCTTTTGTGAAAAATCATTGTTGAAAGGTTTTTTTTTGTTGATAATATAATTAAACCGAGAAACATTGTTTAAAGTGAGAAGTTAGGCCTGGAATGGATTCTAATTCTATAGCAAGACCTGAGTCATGACTGTATTTTTTTTTCTTTAAGCCCCCAACACACAATCACAGAAGAAGCCTCCGGCCCTACCTCACAACCTACTGCAGACAAGTTGCTGGTAGAGGACAAGTCTGAAGAATATATAGTACCCATACCAGATAAACCCTCTGATGATCAGACTGTCACCCCAGTCACATCAGTTGAAACACAATCAGAAGTTGCCCCCCCTCAGAGAGGCAGAAAGAAAAAAAGATCCCTTCCACAAGAGTCTCAACAAAAAGCAGATGGCCAAGGAAGTGTGGCTACCCAGGATGTCGCTGCACAGGTAACAACTAAACTGGTCGCTCCTCATCGTGTGAAGAAAAAAGAGGGAAGTCTTCCTCCAGAAACTCAACAGGAAGCTGATGATCAAGGGATTGTATTTAATGTAGTCCCTTCACAGCCTCTAAGGAGAAAAGACAGCCTCAGTCCAGAGCGCAAACAAAAATCTGAGAATGTGTCTGCACAGAAGCCCATTGATGTAGTCACTTCCTGCTGTCCGAAGAGAAAAGACAGTAATCTTCTAGAACCTCTAGAGAAAGCTGATGGTCAGAAGGGTTTCGCTGCCCAGGCAGCTCCTCAGGTGGTCCCATCACGGCCTGGCAGTAAAAGAGACCGTAGTCTTTCAACAGAGCCCAAACAGAAAGCTGAGGCCCCTGTCCAGGCGCACACAGAAGTGGTCCCTCCTTGCCGTACTAAGAAAAGAGACCGTAGTCTTCCAGCAGAGTCTCCACACCGACCTTTGAGGAGAAAGGAAAGCTTCACTAAAGACACATCAACACAGGCAACTAGCCTGGTCCCACCTCCGCGCCCAAGGAGAACCTCTAGAGCCTCCAGTGCAGAACCTTCAGAGAAACTTGGCCAGGGAGCCACTGAACTGATTCTACCACAGCCAACTCAGAAGGCTGATGAGCCAGAGAATTTGATTGCCCAGGCGGTCACCAAGCTGATTCCACCTCAGCGCACAGGGAAAGCGTCTTTCTCTACCGAACATCGACAGAAAGCTGACGATTTAGAGAGTGCTACTGGTCAGGTCACAACTGTTCCCCTAACACCAGATCATGTACCGACAGAGTCGTACACGGACTTTGGTGTGAGAGAGACTGCCCCCCTCTTGATCATCAGAAAAATAGCCCCGCCAAGGCGCAGCAAGAAAACAAATTCTCCCCCAGTGGAATCAGGCAAAGCAGAAGATGTGGTTGTAGAGGCCCTGAATGCTGCCAACCAGGGGTCTGCAGCACCATCCCAGATAGAGGATATGATGATCGACTCGATTGAAAAGGTTGAGACTGAGTTGCAGTCTCAGAAAGTCACAGAAATGGCCACTGAGCCAGTTGAAGATAAGCCACACTTTGAAGGGGTTGCCGTGAATTTGACAGTAATTTATAGGCCGCTCATTGACAAGTAAGTTCATGTATTTCATATTGCAGTACACCTACTGTAATCTTAAAACAGTATCAAAGCAATTACTGTACAATGACATACCATACAATACCGTAGAATTGACTGTATTATACTGTGAAAAAAGTCAATGCTGCCGTAATCGAATGGATGAATGAATGGATGGATGGATGGAGGGAAGAATGAAATTCATTGTGGGGATTGGGGTTTGTATTTCACATGATTTTACTGTAATTACATGGGATTGGTGCGAGCAGGTTGGCTGCTAGGTAATGTGTTTACATATCGCAACATATCAAATAAATATTTGGTGTTTTATATCACTTCCACTTCTAGAGGCCTTAACAAAGGCTCCTAAACAGGCTATGACTACAGGGCAAAACAGACCAAAAGGACAAGGCAAAATGCTCAACCATTAAAGGTTTAAGACTTGTTGCAACTCCAATCCTGTCCCCTATATATTTTAATTTGATGGGGCACTACTACCACATACCAGTTCAATTGGTACAGCTCTCTCTAACAGGTGCAAAAAATATAGCCTCTTACAAGACATGCCTCAAAATATGTTAATGAGCCAGAAACAACAATACCATGCACCCACTAGTGGTCAAAAGGTTTTTGGCGCTCCCAAAATACAGTACGGTACTGTATTCTTTGGAATGGAATTACAGTACCATTCAAAATACACCAATTATTTCCCCACCCACAACAATTTCCCACAATGCACCATAATTTACAGTATAACTGCAGTGTCATGCTTCACAGTATTTTACTATTGATAATACCCCAAATTAGCGCATAAATTACAGTTTTCCATTACAGTGCAGCTCAGAAGGTATCGACAGAGGACACTGCGCCAGAAGTAAAGACTGAGGACAAGCAGGAGTACTTACCAGTCCCAAAGCCTCGTGGGAAACGAGACCCGACCCCACCTGTCCATTTAGATAGTACCAGACCAAAGACCTGGCATGACAACGATTCTACCAGAGAGAGAGGACGTTCACTTGCAGCCTCAGCCTCTGTGCTGGAACCACCTCGACGCAGCAAGAGGAGCAGTAGTCTTCCTCCCGTACCCCCTGGGTGCCAGCCTGCAGCGTCTGGTGAAGTGGTGGTTGCTCCTCTGCGTAGGAGGAGGAGTAGACTAAACATAGAACAATCAAGCGTGCCAGTTCCAGTTCCCCGCTCGAAAAAACGCCTCAGTTCCTCTTTCTCCGATGGAACTCCTTCAATGGACTCCTCATTCACTAGGCAGACCGATTCCCTTGAGGGCTCGTTGTCTCTCTCTCAGGAAGACAAACAAGTCACCAGTCAGGAAGCCACAGAGGGTTCAATATCATTAACCTCAAGCATGGTCTCCGAAGGGAGCTTTGTCACAATTCTTCACTCAGAGGAGATATCACCAGAAGTTATTGTCTGTGAAAAGGGACTGGAGGAGAGTGGGGAGAGCTGGACCTTCACAGATACCGCTATGGTCACTGTGGCTTTCACAGATACTGTAAGTGAGGACATTGAGAGGGGTTCAGAGGCAGAAACTGTCTTTGAGAAGGGACTGGAGGAGAGCATGGAGAGCTTGACCTTTACAGATACTGCCATTGTCACTGAGTCCTTCACAGAAACCCCTAAGTTCTTCGCAGACACTGTTAGTGAGGACATTGAGAGGGGATCAGAGGCAGAAGTTCTTGACCAGACCTCTCCAACCACTGCTACACCAGCTGAGGACGACTGGTTACATGTTAAGGGAGCCAAAGAGACAGAGAAGATGGAGATCGAGAGAAAATACATGGGGGTTGAAGAGGTGGACTTTGGCTTTGAGTCAGTAGACGTAGCTGCCGGTGGCTTAGATGAAGAGAGGTACTGTATGTTATGTTGGACACACGTGCAAAAGAGTGGTTGCGTGACGTGTTTAAATTTTTGAGTGCATTTACATGTAGGGGAGAGTGGGGTAAGTTTAGACATTAACGATCAGCATCACTCCGTCAAGGGAAATAATGTATTATTTCTAACAAAGATATTTACATATATTTCAGGATGTTGTGTATCCCTGGAAATAATCAGAATTCATGTAAACATGACCGTTTTGAAAACATAGCTTGTCCAAAAAAGTGGTAATTTGGCACAATTTACTCCGGTCCGGGTATGGGGTAAGTTGAGCCGTGGGACGGGGTAAGTTGAGCCGTGGGACGGGGTAAGTTGAGCCGTGGGAACGGGGTAAATCAAGCCGCCTACAAATGTCTGTACTGAATGAAATATTACCACTACATTTTTAAAATCATGTCTGTCTTTATTTCCCAAACACAATTCAACACAATCAAAAATAGCTTTTTGTCTTTTAATCATTTTAAGTATCTTTTAACACAGGCTTAACACCGAACAAACACTTTGTACTTAAAAAAACCCAACTTATAACATAAGCCAGGCCCTGTTGTTGCCTCATACTCCAGTGATAATGCCTTGCATTATGTCTGGGAAGAAAACACTTGCCAATGGCTCAACCATTGGCTCAATTTACCCCAACCATGGCTATTGGCTCAACCATTGGCTCAATTTACTCCAACCATGGCTATTGGCTCAACCATTGGCTCAATTTACCCCAACCATGGCTATTGGCTCAACCATTGGCTCAATTTACTCCAACCATGGCTATTGGCTCAACATACATTTTGGCTATATTTTCCCATACAGCTTCAAGGATGCGCTTTCATACTAGGTTAAGGACCGCATATTGAAGCTTATGGAGACCCCAACTGATCTTTAAAGATCTCCTTTTGGTTTAGATACAAGCGTCATGAAACCTCTAATGCAATAAATGAGTCTTAGTGAGAATCGTAAATTGCTTTGCACTTTTTCCCATGTGGGTTCTTTCTTCACGTACTCCATGGAATGATGACCTCTTCCTAAATCTTTGGTATAATGATTAGAAACAAGGGTGACTCAACTTACCCCTTTAGCTCAACTTACCACTCTCTCCCCTAGTTGTTTTTAATTCTACTACTACTGCTACTATGCTTGCATGAAAATGAACTGTTTGAGAATATGCCATATATTTCATCCATTGCAATTGTTTTAAATGTGTTGCTACTAAACAGTTTGAAGAACGAAATCCAGAGCAAAACATTGTTGCTGCGTAGTCAAGTCATATTAAATCCCTGTCTTTCTCTTTTTAGGCAGCAGGAGGCAGCAGAGGAGCCAACAACGCCTGAACGCAGACCTGCAAACTCTCAGGAAATGGGTCAAGACAGTGCTGCTTCTCCAGAAGTACGCTATTTATAGTCGTATCAGTTGACCAATCTTCCACCATCCATTTTGTTTCATCATTGACTTATGAAATGTTTACCCTTACCACCATCATAAATGTTTACCCGTAGCACCATCATAAATGTTGACTCCTTACCACCATCATAACTGTCAATTTTGTCAATGACAAAACAACACTTTTTTTGTAGTTATTGCTATGTGATACCTGGTCATTTCTATACCATAGATTTAACTCCGAATTGACCTATTATATTTGATTTCGTGTTGTTTTAGGGCCTCATGGCCAGTCCTGGCCTGGTCACTTCCAGCCAGTCACTACTGGAGTGGTGTCAGGAGGCCACCAAAGAACACAAGGGGGTCAAGATCACTAACTTCAGCACATCCTGGAGGAACGGCCTGGCCTTCTGTGCCCTTCTACACCACTTCCACCCGGACAGGATGTAGGTACCGTCTGTGGAGAGCTTAGACCTAGAACATAAACAGGCATTATGTTATGGTTTCTTTAACCTTTGAAAATGACATCATGATCATTTTTTTGTGTGAACTTGTTTCCTGTTCTTGTGTATCGATTTTTTTCTTCTCTCTTTTCGCTACTTAGAAACTTTGAGATGCTGGACCCTTATGACATCAAGCGCAACAACAAGAAGGTGATTTCCGACATGTTATTTCGGCGTGTGATAATCAGTCAGAGTATAATGTGCTAACCCATCATTTCCTAGGCCTAGAATTATTATCATGAAGTGTTTACCACCTGAACATTTTACCAGTGGTGAAAAAAGTACCCAAAAGTAAAGATACCCTAATAGAAAATGAGTGAAGTAAAAGGGAAAGTCACCCAGTAAAATAGTACTTGAGTAGAAGTTTTTGGTTTTAAATATACTTACATTTTTGAGTGCGTTTACTGAAGGGGAGAGTGGGGTGAGTTGAGCCATTTTTTACATTCTGCATTACTCCGTCAAGGGAAATAAAATATCATTTCTAACAAAGATATTTACATATATTTCAGGATGTTCAGGATAGATCCCTGGAAATAATCAGAATTCATGTAAACATGACAGTCTAAGTCTCAAAAGTAAAAGTATAAATCATTTCTTATATTAAGCAAACCAGACAGCATGGTTTTCTTGTTTTATTATTTTATATAGCCAGGGGCACACTCCAACACTTATGGTTAGTGAGACCGCCAGATCAGAGGCAGTAGGGATGACCAGGGATGTTCTCTTGTAGGTAAATGTTTCTGTCCTGAAAATGTATGGAGTAAAAGTACATTATTTTATTTCGGAATGTAGTGGAGAAAAAGTAAAAGTTGTCAAAAATAGAAATGGTAAAGTACAGAGACCCCCAAAAAACGACTCAAGTAGTAACTTAAAGTATTTTTACTTAAGTACTACTGCATTTTACCCATCCACCCCGTCTCCTCTTTAACCCCCAGGCTTTCGACGGCTTTGCTGAGCTGGGCATTTCTCGGCTGATGGAGCCCTCAGACATGGCCCTCCTGGCCGTCCCTGACCGCCTCATCGTCATGACCTACCTCAACCAGATCCGCACCTACTTCTTGGGCCAGGAGCTGAGCGTGCTGCACATAGAGGCGGACAGCAGGGAGTCCAGCTACGGCGTGGCCGGGGAGAGCAGGGAGGGCCCCGACCCGGAGGCCGCTGCACGCTACTGTCAACGGATCCAAGATGAGACCCTCACAATGAACACCAATGGGGGCGCTGCAGAGAAGGAGGCGTATAGTGACACTAAGGGGGGCACCAATGGGGACGTGGTCCCGCCCCCTAGAACCAAACGGCTACAGGCTGCAGGGGCAGGAGGAGGGGCCCAGGCCCCCGTCGCACCCCCCAGGACACACTTCTTATCTGCCAAGTCTGGGTTCTCCCAGCTAAAGGATGCAGATCTGGTTAAGAAGCGGCGGTCGCAACGCAGGTCAATAGACGAGGCAGACACACCCGAGGTAAGCGGCCTACGATCTCTTTCTCTGTCTCGCTCCTCTCTCCACTTTCTGCCACTTAATCTGCTATATCTCTCTCTCTCTCTCTCTCCACTTTCGGCCACTTAATCTGCTATCTCTCTTTCTCCATCTCTGAGAGTGATTCCTTTGTTGTATTTACAGGTTGCTACAGGTCAGGAAGAGGGTGGAGCTACCAGAAGGAAATCAGAAACAGGTACGTACAGTATATTGATTTTGTAGGATGTTATTGGAGTTTACACCCACACAGACTTACTGAGTCTCCATTTTCCCAGGAACTTTGATTGCACAACACCCATCAGAGGTGCAGTGGCTAGGAGAGCGAGAGAGAGAGAGAGAGAGAGAGAGAGAGAGAGAGAGAGAGAGAGTACAGACACAAGTCATCACAGTTTTCTTTGCTGTACTTGGCTCATCCACCCCCTGAGCATTGGCATCACTCACTCTAATTACTTTGATGGTTTCCTGTCATTAGGATCAGTCCTTGGCCTATCACACTATGCTAATTGCCTCTTGCCATCGCAGTCTAGTTTGCCACTTTAATGCTCGTCTAGTAATTGCTCAGTGGAGCTACTGCATTATGCTCCTATGTATTTCCTTACACTGTGCTTGTGTGTATTTTCCATATAGAATGGGAAGCTGGTGAAGAAGGACGACCGGCTGAGGAGGGGTGCCAGGTCTGTCACTTTCACAAATCCCTGCCTGCCGCTGTCATAAACACTTACGTGCATCAAGGAAATACCAATGTTCTGTATATGAAGGAAGTATGTGTGTGCGTGTGCGTGTGTGTGTGTGTGTGCCTGTGTGCGTGCGTGCGTGCCCAGGACGCCAGCCAGTATGCACTGAGTGAGATGAAGGCCCTGGAGACGGAACAGAAGCACATTGACAGCAGGGCAGACATAGTGGAAAGGAGACTACGCCGACTGATGGAGTCAGGTGATGGGGGAGTGGAGGGAGGGAGGGAGCGAGGGAGGGAGGGAAGAGAAAAATACCCTTGAATAAATGTTCAGTATTTTCAAGGCTTCTTCTTTATAATGATGCCCTCTCTGTCTCCATACATGTAGGTAGTGACAAGATGCAGGAGGAGAAGCTGATTCAGGAGTGGTTCACTCTGGTCAACAAGAAGAACGCCCTCATCAGGAGACAAGACCAACTGCAGCTACTGTAAGCTCCACCATCCCCGCCGTGTTCTCCACCGTTACCTTGTGCTTTAAACAACTCTGACATATTATAGATCCGTGACATTGATCTAACCAAAAGTTATTCCGCTCCACAGACAAGAAGAGCAGAACCTGGAAACGAGGTTTGAGATGCTGAACCGAGAACTGAGAGACATGATGGCTATTGAAGGTAAAACTGCAGTACCGATATACTGAGCTACAAGATTCATGGTGCAACTCTTTGGTCATAGTGACATACAATAGCAAGAATCTGTCTTAAAGCTCAAATCCTTAATTGAAACAATCACAATGTATTTCCCCCTCCCCTGTTTGTCTAAAAAGCTAAGGGATGGGGCTGGATGAATGTAACCCCTCTCAAATTCATAGACAGAGCTAATTAATGCAATGACTGACCATACATGAGATCAAATGTACAGTTTTTAACCATGTTTTGAGGCATTTACGTTGTTTACAAACATTAGAGTAAGACACGCTTATGGGGTTCGACAGTTGAACTAAGCTCACGAGGCGTTTATAAGTCCTATTCTTCAAGAATCAATGGGTATATATATCATCAATTTCTGAGTCCAAAAATGGATGTAGCAGCTAAGGATTCTAGCTTTGAGTCTGCAAAGGGAATCTGAAGTATGGCGGTAAGCTTTGCGCGTGATTGACTCACGCTAGTTCATCTGTTTGGAAAAGCCAGACCTACCAACTGTGCCAAGTGGTATCTGCCCTTGAGTTGGTTTGAGGAAGTGATCCTTTCTTTAATGTCATAATTTATCTGAATCCTTTATTTACTTCCAGTTTCATCATTAGGTTCTAGATCTTTAAAGAGGTCCTCCCGAGTGGCGCAGCGGTCTAAGGCACTGCAGTGCTTGAGGTGTCAATACAGATCCATGTTCGATCCCGGGCTATGTCGCAGCCGGCCGCGACCAATAGAGACCCAATGACGCAACGCACAATTGGCCCAGAGTCGTCCGGGTTAGGGGAGGGTTTGCCCGGCTGGGATGTCCTTGTCCCATCACGCTCTTGCGACTCCTGTGGCGGGCGTGGCGTTCCCGTTCCTCCGACACATTGGTGCGGCTGGCTTCCGCGATAAGTGAGCAGTGTGTCAAGAAGCAGTCCAGCTTGGCAGGGTCCTGTTTCGGAGGACGCATGGCTCTCGAACTTCGCCTCTCTCGAGTCCGCACAGGAGTTGCAGCGATGGGACAAGACTGTAACTACCAATTGGATATCACGAAATGGTAGAGAAAAAGGGGTCAAAAAAATAAATATATATATTTCATTGATCTTTAAAGAGAAGTTTAAAAGTAAGCTACAGGGGAGCTACATTCTTGTTATGTTTCACACGCTATTAGAATGTTATTAGAGCAAGGTGAAAGCCAATAGAGTAAAAAAAAGGAGAAAGACTAAGGATCCAAGAAAAAGCTGGTCATGGAACTAAATTGCACATTGGCAACGCAACAACTCTTTTTCTACTCTGTACCACCCTCCATCCTGTATCACTCTTTCCCTGTCTTCCTCTCCTCCGCATCCACTCTTCCACTCTCTTCTTTCTGTCCTCCAGAGTGGCAGAAGACAGCGGCCCATAAGCACAGGGAGCAGCTGCTACTGCAGGAGCTGGTGTCTCTGGTCAACCTGAGGGACGAGCTGGTCCACGACATGGATGCCAAGGAGAGAGGGTGAGACGGCCATGTCTGCATATTTGGCTCCTCAAGTTTATGAGCAAAAAAAACAAAATTTATTTATTTTCATGGTTGGACATAAAATACTGTAAAAAAGACCAGGAAAACAGCTGCAAGTTATTTTAATTTTTGGAATCTGTTCCCAAGTATTCCCACACATAATAGAGAGACACGTGATCATGTACAAGTTTCTACGCAAGGTTTGAAATCATTATGTTTTAGTCAAATATTTGATCTGTTTGGGCTTCTTGCGGTCCATTTGCAGTCTACAAATAATTTGTAATTAAGTTCTGGTCCCGACCATCCGCTCAAGATAAAATCGGCCCACGGTTGAATCTAATTGATGATCCCTGCCCTATTTAGTGCACTACTTAGAGCCCAAATGGCCCCAGGTCAAAAGTAGTGTACTATATAGGGAATAGGGTGCCAATTGGGACACAGTCCCCTGGCCCAGCTGAGTCACACATGCTGAACACACACAGCAAAACACTTGACACCCTCTGCTAAACATAAACCACGGGTGTATCCATCTGTTAATATATGGGGTGACAGTATGCGATGGGGTGAATGAGATATCAGGTGTCTTTGTGAGCTTTGTCTTCCACTGCCACACGGTTGAACCTAAGTCCGATAGAGGGACTATTTGGGACTACTGTTCTAGCAGGTCTATCTCCCTGTCCTCTGTGCCTAGGGCTCTGGAGGAGGATGAGAGGCTGGAGAGAGGCCTGGAGCAGAGACGCAGAAAGTACAGCAAGAAAAGCAAGGAGGAGAAGTGTGTGCTGCAGTGAGGCCTGGCGCCGGACACACCTGAACCAGGCAGCCCTGTGGAAGGTCACCTGGGTGCACTTTGGGACTGATGCTGTATGTGTGTGGCTCATGACATCAGCACAGCATGGAAGAGATTGAGAACAGTGTTATGTGACTGCACTAAGAGGACGGAAAACGTCCCTCCCCCCACACCCCTCCATGATATGACTGAGCCTCAATCCAACCTATGACTGGTTATCATCAGTCGCTTTGCTCTTTCAGATTGTGTTTTGATTGGATTGAAGTGTTTTTCTTGTCGCGTCATTTTCTATATGGATGCAGAGTTTGTGTGTACCTGTGTTTGTGCGTGCGAATGTGTGCGCTGATGCGTGTCATTGTGAGTGCAATCTATTTTGTGTATTAACGTCGGGTCACAAAGACATATCCCTAACTAACCTATCACCAGATAGTTGCCTTACTGTAGAATCTGTTACAGTAGTGTATTGTTTCATGGGTTACATATAGAAGGTGTTTTCCACTGAATGGCATATTGTGGACGGGACAGGGCTCCAGTTACTATGTATAACAAAGACCAACTTTAGGCCCATGCAGCAGGTGGATTGATTCACCCGTCTTCACCTACAGTTACATGAAGCTGACAGGAGCGGTCTGTGATTTATTGCCAATTACAATGGAGAGATGGACGGGAAGTACTCAACTTGTGCCAAACAAATATTGCAAAAAAAAAAAAAAGGATCTTTCTTATTTCTTGCAGTGTGTTGGCTTGCCCTGTGCAGACGGCACACAGCAAACATCTGTTGTCTTGATTGTTTATCGACGTCGAGGAAAGAAGAAAACGGACATTGTCGACAAGGTCTTGGTATTGAAGATGTTAAATGTTTAACCAGAGTGGGAGATTGTAGGGGGGAAAGGGAAAAGAACTGTGGAGTCTATACGGTAGCAAGTTTCGTACCCTACAGCTCGGTGTCTGAAAGAACAAAACCGTTTTAACTTATCCAAAATAATTTATGGTTTTATTTATTGAATCGGTATTCAACAGATAATCTTACAGATCCAGCCTGTCAAATGTGCCTTTTGACCAGACCCATAGTTTTAAAAAAATGACTGGAAGTAGGAACTTTGTTCCAGGTCTGGATATGTTTATGCAGTGAGTTTGAGTTCAGTTACTGTTTTGTGACATTAGCCTTGTAATGTCTTGTTTCCATTGATTGGGTTTTGTTGTTTTATTAATTCAATGAATTGACGCAGAAGCTGTGGAGTCTGAAAATGAAATGATCTAAAAATACTAGAGAACAGCAATATTCAGAACAGAAAACATCAGGCAAATGCATGTTTTGTAGTATTACTATATATAGTCTTATGCACGTTGTTATGACAGAGGATGTAATGTGCAAAAGTGTATGCAGTAAACAATTAACCCTAACACGGTCTAAAAAAAAATACACTTTACTTTTGCAGAAAAATATTCTAAGATTAAAACACCAGCACTTCCTTACAACAGTATTACGATCATTTGGCCAAGATTGGACCAGAGGTTGATATTAGCTTGACCTCTGCGGCGCAACACAACAGAGTAAAAACTAGACTCTGTCCTGAGTGATTTTGGGATGCCATTTGACTGAGAGTGAAAAAAAAATTGACGGTGAAGTGTTTGAACTGCCTCCTCTACCACCCTGCTGTTAGTTACTGTGGTAATGTTTACTATTCCCTGTGTGAGTTTGAGAAATGTGCTTTTGAGTTTTCTGAAATAGCTTTTTGGGGAATTTTTTTTGTTTGTTTTAATGTTACGTACATTTGCACTATTTGTAATGTTTGGAAAATAAAAGCTATTTTGGATGACTCGGAGAAACCACAATGCGTCTATTTAATGCAACATTTTTATATGGAAATCATTCATGAATCCTTACACTTCAAGGTGGATACATACAGTCGTGGCCAAAAGTTTTGAGAATGACACAAATATTAATTTCCACAAAGTTTTCTGCCTCAGTGTCTTTAGATATTTTTGTCAGATGTTACTATGGAATACTGAAGTATAATTACAAGCATTTCATACGTGTCAAAGGCTTTTATTGACAATTACATGAAGTTGATGCAAAGAGTCAATATTTGCACTGTTGACCCTTCTTTTTCAAGACCTCTGCAATTCACCCTGGCATGCTGTCAATTAACTTCTGGGCCACATCCTGACTGATCAATGCTTGGAGTTTGTCAGAATTTGTGGGTTTTTGTTTGTCTACCTGCCTCTTGAGGATTGACCACAAGTTTTCAGTGGGAATAAGGGTCTGGGGAGTTTCCATGCCATGGACCCAAAATATTGATGTTTTGTTCCCCGAGCCACTTAGTTATCACTTTTGCCTTATGGCAAGGTGTTCCATCATGCTGGAAAAGGCATTGCTCGTCACCAAACTGTTCCTGGATGGTTGGGAGAAGTTGCTCTCGGAGGATGTGTTCCATTCTTTATTCATGACTGTGTTCTTCTGCAAAATTGTGAGTAAGCTCACTCCCTTGGCTGAGAAACAAGCCCACACATGAATGGTCTCAGGATGCTTTACTGTTGGCATGACACAAGACTGATGGTAGAGCTCACCTTCTCTTCTCCGGACAAGTTTTTTTCCAGGTGCCCCAAACAATCGGAAAGGGGATTCAAAGAAAATGACTACCAGAGTCCTCAGCAGTCGAATCCCTGTACCTTTTGCAGAATATCAGTCTGTCACTGATGTTTTTCCTGGAGAGAAGTGGCTTCTTCACAACAATTGAACCGCTCTCCATGAAGTTCTTGATGATCCGATAAATGGTTGATTTAGGTGCAATATCCTTGCCTGTGAAGCCATTTTTGTGCAAAGCAATGATGACGGCACGTAACCACAGTTGACAGAGGAAGAACAATTATTCCAAGCACCACCCTCCTTTGAAGCTTCCAGTCTGTTATTCTAACTCAATCAGCATGACAAAGTGATCTCCAGCCTTGTCCTCGTCAACACTCACACCTGTGTTAACGAGAGAATCACTGACATGATGTCAGCTGGTCCTTTTGTGGCAGGGCTGAAATGCAGTGGAAATGTTTTTTGGGAATTCAGTTCATTTGCATGGCAAAGAGGGACTTTTCAATTAATTGCAATTCATCTGATCACTCTTCATAACATTCCGGAGTATATGCAAATTGCTATCATACAAACTGAGGCAGCAGACTTTGTGAAAATTAATATTTGTGCCATTCTTAAAACTTTTGGCCACGACTGTACACTACATAGCCAAAGGTATGTGGACACCTGCACGTCGAAGATCTCATTCCAAAATTATGGGCATTAATATGGAGTTGGTCCCCCCTTTACGGCTTGAACAGCCTCCACTCTTCTGGGAAGGCTTTCCACCAGATGTTTTTGGAACATTGCTGCGGGGACTTGCTTCCATTCAGCCACGAGAGCATTAGTGAGGTCGGGCACTGATGTTGGGCGATTAGGCCTGGCTCGCAGTCGGTGTTCCAATTCATCCCAAAGGTGTTCGATGGGGTGGAGGTCAGGGCTCTGTCCAGTCAAGTTATTCCAAACCAATCTCGACAAACCATTTCTGTATGGACCTCGCTTTGTGCACAGGGGCATTGTCATGCTGAAATGGGAAAGGGCCTTCCACAAACTGTAGCCACAAAGTTGGAAACACAGAATCGTCTAGAATGCCATTGTATGCTGTAGCGTTAAGATTTCCCTTCAGTGGAACTAAGGGGTCTAGCCCGAACCATGAAAAGCAGCCCATTATTCCTCCTCCAAGACCATTATTCCTCCTCCAAACTTTACAGTTGGCACTATGCATTCGGGCAGGTAGCGTTCTCCTGGCGTCTGCCAAACCCAGATTTGTCAGTCGCGCTGCCAGATGGTGAAGCATGATTCATCACTCCAGAGAATGCGTTTCTACTGCTCCAGAGTCCAATGGCGGCAAGCTTTACACCACTCCAGCCAACGCTTGGCATTGCACATGGTGATCTTAGGCTTGTGTGCGGCTGCTCGGCCATGGAAACCCATTTCTTGAAGCTCCTGACGAACAGTTATTGTCCTGATGTTGCTTCCAGTGTCCTTTTGGAACTCTAGCGAGTGTTGATTTTTACACGCTGTGTGCTTTAGCACTCAACGGTCCTGTTCTGTGACCTTGTGTGGCCTACCACTTCGCGGCTTAGCCGTTGTTGCTCTTATACATTTCCACTTCACAATAACAGCACTTACAGTTGACCGGGGCTGCTCTAGTAGGGCAGAAATGGAAAGGTGGCATCCCATGACGGTGCCACGTTGAAAGTCACTGAGCTCTTCAGTAAGGCCATTCTATCGCCAATGTTAGTCTATGGAGATTGCATGGCTGTGTGCTTGATTTGATATAACTGTCAGCAACAGGTGTGGCTGAAATAGCAGAATCCACAAATTTGAAGGGGTGTCCACATAATGTTGGCCATGTAGTGTAACTTTAGCCATGAGTGAGCATAGGCATGCTCCGTCTACTTACTATCATGAAAGCCAATGCCAGTGTCAGTGAACCAATGTGTGGTTACTATTTCCATTCAGGTTGTTTTTACTCATTAATTTCCATTCCACTGAGTTTGTCCTCATTGGTAGTCTCACTAACAGGGCTTGCAGTGCCTATGGGCACCATGAGGATTCAGTTAGTCCAGTGCACAGAGCTGTAGGCCTAGAACTCTAAGGGAACAACAATACAAACTGTGTTAATCTGAAGTAAGGGAACGAGGGATACCTAGTCAATTGTACAACTGAATGCATTCACCTGAAGTGTGTCTTCCGCATTTAACCCAACCCCTCTGATTCAGAGAGGTGCCCCATTTAAGGAATGTTGATTAGATTGGGTGCTGGATCATGTTGTAATGTGTTTTCCTGTTAGATAATGGAAAAGAGATTGAATCTCGGGAACAAAGCAGGACTGCCCACTCCTGACACAATATCTTGTAACCCCTTATTGTCTTACGTCAAATAATTATGTACTGGCCAAGGTGTACCTTTCTGTGTACTGCTCTGACCTCACAAGCAAACAAAGACTCAACAAGCTATAGAGAACATTTTGTATTTCAGTTGTTTATTAAGATTTTTTATTTTATTTTTCAAAGTGTAAAGAGAGCATTTGAAAGTACGAAAGAGTGAGGGATTATAAGTGAGAAAAGTTCTCTTTCCTATAAACAATTAATAGTTCATTTTGTTTACTCATTTAGGAAGCAGGCTCAAACCGCTCAAATGGAGTGTTTTTGTATCAGGATAAGGTAAGACCCAGATTCAGACCGTGACGAAGTAACAATGTTGATTACAGCAACAGAGGCAAAAGCACAGGATGGCAGGCAGGCAGGCAGGCTCAGGGTCAGGCAGAGTGGTCAGGCGGGCGGGTTCAGCTTCAGGACAGACAAGGGTAAAAAACCAGGAGGGTGAGAAAAAGAGAGGCTGGGAAAAGACAGGAGCTGACAGGACAAATGCTGGTAAGCTTGACAAACAAGATGAACTGGCAACAGACAAACAGAGAACACAGGTATAAATACACAGGGGATAATGGGGAAGATGGGCGACACCTGGAGGGGATGGAAACAATTACAAAGACAGGTGAAACAGATCAGGGCGTGACACTTTGGCTACACAGTGTTCCTCACATACGTCCCCCATAGCCACAAAGCTTTGTCAACATTAGAAATATTAGTTATATTACCCCATGTACCAGAAACCGGGACCCTATCCTCGCTGCTTCAGTGTATATGGGATTTGAGGAACAACCCAACTAGCCCATAACTTTCTGAGAACCATATGGTTATTTAGCATACAACCGCCCCACAACTTTCTGGGAATAGTGCAGGATAGTTGCTTGGCTTTGGAGCATTCTCAGCACTTTTAAGGAACTTGACAAACTATTTTCTTGCTATTTCATCACTTTAAAGCTACAATATGTAACTTTTTGAGCAACCCGACCACATTCACACAGAAATGTGAGTTATAGATCTGTCATTTTCATTGAAAGCAAGTCCAAGAACCGGTAGATATGTTCTATGTGTGCTATTTCTATGCTTCCTGTTTCTAGGTTTCATTTTTGCGTATTTTACTTTCGATTTTCTACACCAGTTTCAAATAGATGAAAACATTAGATTTTTAGTTATGGAAAATATATTTCACAGGGGTTTGGATGGTACAATGATTCTCTACACAATGACTGCTTGTTTTGTCACATAAACTGAAATGAGCCTAACTATTCGAATTTTAGCAACCAGGAAATGGCGGAGTGATTTCTGCATATTGCACCTTTAACAGAAAGTTTCCTAAAAGTTCAAATGTGGTTACATTTCATTTCAATTTTGGTAATGTTCTACAACTGGTTTAACATTGGGAATGTTCTCAAATTGTTGCAAGAATGTTAAGAAACAACATTACTCTGTGGAAATTTCAGTACTAAAGCATAATGTCTCCTACAGGTTTTCTCATGGTTCTATTTAAAGTAATGTTCTCAAATTGTTGCAAGAACATTAAGAAACAATGTTCTGGGCCTCCCGAGTGGCTCAATGGTCTAAGGCACTGCATCGCAGTGCTAGAGACGTCCCTACAGACCCGGATTTAATCCCGGGCTGTATCACAACCAGCTGTTATCGGGAGTCCCAAAGGCGGTGCACAATTGGCCCAGCGTCATCTGGGTTAGAGGGGATTTGGCCGGGGTGCTTTACTTGACTCATCGCGCTCTAGCAACTTCTTTTGGCGGGCCGAGTGCCTGCTGGCTGACCTCGGCCGTCAGTTGAATGGTGTTTCCTTCGTCACATTGGTGTGGCTGGCTTCTGGCTTAAGTGGGGGTGGGTGTGTGTGTGTTAAGAAGCAAGGTTTGGTGGGCCATGTTTCGGATGACACATGACTCGACCTTCGCCTCCCGAGTCCATTGGGGAGTTGCAGCGATGAGACAAGATTGAAATTGGGGAGATAAAATAAATAATTAAAGTCTTATGTGAGATTTTCAGTGCTTCAGCATAATGTTTCCTACAGGTTCCCTCATGTTTCTATTTAAAGTCATGTTCTCATATTATTCAAAGAATGTAAAGAAAGCTTTCCATAAAAACCACAAGAACACTTTAGTAACGTTCAGAGAAGAAAACTTTTGTAAAGTTCAGAGAATGTTCAAAGAATGTTATTTAAAATCATATACATTTCCTTCTCAGCATGAACAAAACTGTCTCGATCCTCTATCTTGTTAAGTGTGTTGGTCGCGCCCACTAATTGGCCACACCTGATCTTAATGGGTGCATGTTTCCTATGAAATGGGTGATTTTTGAATAGACTAAAATTAACAGCTTTGCAGACATAAACAACGATGGAATGCTAGCTTCATCCTGGAGTTAGATAAACTTGAATTTTTCAGCAGGGACATATACAGGATGCTACCCTCCACAGCATAACATTCACTCCAGATCAAAACTACAAACCTACAACACTAATTAAGGACAAAATTACCTGGAAGTATAAATATACCATCCAACCTGGAACTGAGACAGACCAGATACAACTTCAATTATCACTGAGGTATGAAGTGAGTGGTTCAAACCCTTTGAGCCAAACAAATGGCAGGCTACCCCACCCAAATACAGAGGCCTTGAAGCCCCCTCATGCTGTTCAGAGACCATCCACTGGCCTTTTCTACAAGAAATCTGCCCACAGAAATAAAAGCTTCTCCCAAGTGGGTGTGACACCTACTCCCATTGTCTGCTGCACTGCTGCTTGGATTCCATCTGGCAATCTGTTCACCGTCTGCCCTGGTTGTCTTACCCTGTCTGGTCCAGGTACCCATACCACACTCCCCCCACCCTCCTTAGCTTTTGCTCGCCTCCAGCACACAGGCATTGTTGGGTCGAGTGACTCTGAACTTACAATGGCTAGCCCTAAGTCATTATATATTTTTGGTGCATTTTGGTATTTGCCTCATGACTCCTGCATGCTTTGTTGACTGAATTTTCTTGTTTACCTAACCGTGGGACAGACTATGTTTGTTCCCACACTCGGGATTCTGACTCTCTATTGGTTACAATGACTTTTGGCCTCCCACTCTAGTCTAACCACCTCTCACCGGCTTTGTATTCATGTTACCTGATGAAATTGCTGTATAATATGATCTTGTTGCCAGCTAATGCAAATTCTATTCTCATCAATAAATACTGCAGAGCGCTCCCTGTCCTCTGCCGGGCCTTGATTGTAATACTGTTGATGATATCTGGAAATGTGCATGTACACCCTGGCCCATCTACTGTTGCTAGCCCCAATTCTGACTTGTGCTCTGATATCTGTTTCACTGATTTCTGCTCTCGTCAAAGCCTGGGTTTTCTGTACATTAACACTTGAAGTTTATTAACGAAAATGGATCAATTGAAAGTGTGGGTTCACAGCTCCAATCCAGATGTGTTGGTCATTACTGAGACGTGGTTAAGAAAGAGTGTTTTGAATACTGATGTTAACCTTTCTGGTCATAACCTTTTTCGGCAAGACAGATCTTCCAAAGGTGAGGGAGTGGCAATCTTTACCAAGGATCACCTTCAGTGCTCGGTTGTCTCCACCAAGTCTGTTCCCAAACAATTTGATTTGCTGGTTTTAAGCATTAAACTTTCAAATAGCTCTTCGTTGCTGTGTGCTATCGACCTCCATCAGCACCGGCCTGTACCCTACCGGCCCTAAGCTCTCTCCTGGCCCCATACACTAAGTCTGAATTTGTCCTGCTAGGTGACCTCAACTGGGACATGCTTAAACTACCTGACCAAGTCCTAAAGCAATGGGACTCCCTAAATCTTTCTCAGATTATTAGCAATCCCACAAGGTATGACTCCAAACATACAGAAAAGGCTAAAAGGCTCGACATTATTCTCACAAATAATCCTGATAGGTATCAGTCTGGTGTTTCCTGTAATGACCTTAGTGATCACTGTTTTACAGCCTGTGTTCGTAATGGCTGCTCAGTGACACGACCTGTCCTGATTTGTCATTGACGCTTGCTAAAAAGCTTTAATGAGCAAGCCTTCCTTCATGACCTGGCCTCTGTAAATTGGTATAGAATCAGCTTGATTCCCTCTGTCCAAGACGCTTGGACCTTCTTAATATTTTCAGTGATATTGTTAACAAACATGCCTCTATAAAGAAAATGAGAATTAAAAACAGGTTCAGCCCCTGGATCGACCGTGATCTTGTAGAGTTACTCCAACTCAAGAATTGCGTTTGGCGAAAGGCGCATACTCATGCTGACTGGCTCTCATTCAGGCAAATGAGAAATAAGTACACTCAGGCTATCGGGAAGGCCACAGTTAGTTTCTTTAAGGAGCAGTTCTCTCTCTGTGCGTCTAACACCAAGAAGTTCTGGAAAAAGTTTAAAGACCTAGAGAATAAACCCTCCTCCTCACAGCTGCACATGCCCCTTAAAGTTGATGATGTGGCTGTTACTGACAAGGAGCACATGGTGGCTTCCGGAGTGGTGCAGTGGTCTAAGGCACTGCATTGCAGTGCTAGCTGGGCCACTAGATATTCTGGGTTCAAGTCCAGGCTCTAATGCTCCTCCCTCTTTCTCCCTTGCCCCACTACAAAATGTCTCCCTGCAGGCGGTCACTGAATCCGAGGTGCTAAAGGAGCTCCTTACACTTGACCCCAAAAAAACATCTGGGTCAGATGGTTTAGAGCCTTTCTTCTTTAAGGTTGCTACCCCTATAATCGCCAAGCCTCTCTCTGACCTTTTTAACCTCTCTCCTCTCTGGGGAGGTTCCCATTGCTTGGAAGGCAGCAACGGTTCGTCCTTTATTTAAAGAGTGTCACATTCTGACCTTAGTTCCTTTGTTTTGTCTTTTGTTTTAGTATGGTCAGGGCGTGAGTTGGGTGGGTTATCTATATTAGTTTGTCTATGATTTGCCATTTCTGTGTTTGGCCTGGTATGGTTCTCAATCAGAGGCAGCTGTCAATCGTTGTCCCTGATTGAGAACCATATTTAGGGTGCCTGGTTTCTATTGTGTTTTGTGGGTGATTGTTTTCTGTGTCTGTGTTCCACATGGAACTGTTTCGGTTTTCGTTTCTGTCTTTCTATTTGTTATTTTCGTGTTCAGTGATTTTGTTCAATAAAACATGACGAACACGTACCACGCTCCATATTGGTCCGATCTCTCATACTCCTTGTCAGAGGAGGACGAATCCCGATACAAACGGGGAGATCAAGATGATCTTAACTGTTATAGGACAATTTCTATTTTGCCCTGCTTATCAAAAGTGTTGGAAAAATATGTCAATAATCAACTGACTGGCTTTCTTGATGTCTATAGTATTCTCTCTGATATGCAATCTGGTTTCCGCTCAGGTTATGGATGTGTCACTGCAACCTTAAAGGTCCTCAATGATGTCACCATTGCCCTTGATTCTAAGCAATGTTGTGCTGCTATTTTGATTGACTTGGCCAAAGCTTTTGATGTGGTAGACCATTCCATTCTTGTGGGCCGGCTAAGGAATATTGGTGTCTCTGAGGGGTCTTTGGCCTGGTTTGCTAACTACTTGTCTCCATGAGTGCAGTGTATAAAGTCAGAACATCTGCCATCTCAGCCACTGCATGTCACCAAGGGAGTACCCCAAGGCTCGAACCTAGGCCCCACACTCTTCTCAATTTACATCAACAACATAGCTCAGGCAGTAGGAAGCTCTCTCATCCATTTATATGCAGATGATACAGTCTTATACTCAGCTGGCCCCTCCCTGGATTTTGTGGTAAACGCTCTACAACAAAGCTTTCTTAGTGTCCAACAAGCTTTCTCTGCCCTTAACCTTGCTCTGAACACCTCCAAAACAAAGGTAATGTGGTTTGGAACGAAGGATGTCCCTCTCCCCACAGGTGTGATTACTACCTCTGAGGGTTTAGAGCTTGAGGAGGGCTTTTGCCTTTTGATAGGCCATCATTGTAAATAAGAATTTGTTCTTAACTGACTTGCCTAGTTAAATAAAGGTTAAATAAGTAAATCAATTAAAAATCATGGTGGTGCAGTGGACTAATTCCATGGACAGAGAACTGAATATTATAGGCTCAAATCTCACTGATGCTGTGTCACAATTACAAAAATATGTGTATGTATGCCTAAGGAAATTAATTTCCATGTGTTCTGTCTGCACTTATAGTTAGTTATAAGCTAGCAGTGTTAAAAGTCCTATTGAATAATTCAGTGAAGGTTTTAAGGAAGTTTTTCAAAAACCTCCAAATAACCCATTTCTTTCCGTTCTCAGTGTTAATAAAACCTCCCGGATAACTTTCAAGGAACCAGAATAAAACGTTCCCAGAACCTCCCTGCAACCTAAAAATAAAGTTCCCAGAACAGGCATTCTGTTTTCAGAATGTTTAAAAAAGTTTTACCGGTCCGTAAACATATGGCTTAATTCCCACAAACAATGTGAAACCAAAAACATTACGTTCCCACAACTTTCAAGGAATCAAATGTGCTAGCTTGGCCACCTCTTCATTGCTGGAGGACAGTGTGTTCGGATTTCTATTGGCAGACGTTGAGAAGACTTTGAAGTGTGCAGACAATGTCGGCCATCAGGTAGAATGTTATACTTTGGTGATGGATATATGGTGTCGGTACCTTTTGCGCAAACAACCTCTGAAGAAGGTAAGTCACTCAGGTGTTCAAGCTCCTCTCAATGCAATTCACTGTACTGTAGGATATAGTGTCACATTTATTAGATTAATAATTGTTTCCTTTTAAATTGTTCTAGCAGTATCCTAATGCTAATTAAATGATAATGCCAGAGAAGCCGATGTTTGGAGGATATATTGGCATGGTGTTGTGATTGACATAATGATTGACACATTTTCATTAAAAACTTTATTTTGATTAATTTATTCATACTATTTCATCCTTCCACAAGATATAGTCCCGAAACAAATATAGGGTTTCCATTGGTCTCGTTGTCAGAGACGCGACCCAGTTGTTCAGTCTTTTGTTTCTGTATCTACTCTATGGACGCGACCGAGTTGTTCAGTCTTTTGTTTCTGTATCTACTCTATGGACGCGACCCAGTTGTTCAGTCTTTTGTTTCTGTATCTACTCCATGGACGCGACCCAGTTGTTCAGTCTTTTGTTTCTGTATCTACTCTATGGACGCGACCCAGTTGTTCAGTCTTTTGTTTCTGTATCTACTCTATGGACGCGACCCAGTTGTTCAGTCTTTTGTTTCTGTATCTACTCTATGGACGCGACCCAGTTGTTCAGTCTTTTGTTTCTATATCTACTCTATGGACGCGACCCAGTTGTTCATTCTAAATGTTCCATTGCCTTACTGGCTGGCAGCATTCTTATCCCTTGCTTGCTAGCTAGCCAACTACGGCTAATTTACAGTCAGGTGAAACAGTGCAGACAGAATAACAACAGTAGCTGCATTTGTTTAAGCTGTTTTCTAGTGACAATTATTTGGATACATCCAGAAGAATGAGCTAATGAGGCACAACATCGCCTGGCATAGAACATTTTCTCTCTCATTAGGACACTGTTGTTCAGAGGAGCTAGCCAACAACACAGCTAACACAATAACTTCAAACTGAAGCTGGAAAGACTGCAAACTAGCCGCACTTCGTTTCGTTTTCAATTTTTCCATGGACATTTATTTGTACAGTATATTGATTATGTCTAGATGCTTTTTATAGTGGAGATCAAGTTTATAACTTCCCTGCCTGGGATGATGAGAGAGTGGATTGCCCCGTGAGATGGAACAGAGTAAATAGGCATTTTAACATCATATTATTAGCCGGTGGTAACTTGTGTAATAGACACTGGATTGGGTCCTTAAAACCTCTAGCACTTAGCCATCCCGGATCCGGGATCGTGAATACAGCCTCAAGCTCATTACCATAACGCAACGTTAACTATTCATGAAAATCGCAAATGAAATGAAATAAATATGCTAGCTCTCAAGCTTAGCCTTTTGTTAACAACACTGTCATCTCAGATTTTCAAAATATGCTTCTCAACCATAGGAAAACAATCATTTGTGTAACAGTAGCTAGCTAGCGTACTATTTAGCGTTAGCGTCACAAAAACCAGAAAAGCATTCAAATAAAATCATTTACCTTTGAAGAACTTCAGATGTTTTCAATGAGGAGACTCTGTTAGATAGCAAATGTTCAGTTTTTCCTGAAAGATTATTTGTTTAGGAGAAATCGCTCCGTTTGGTGCGTCACGTTTGGCTACCAAAAAAACCCGAAAATCCAGTCATCAAAACGCCAAACTTTTTTCCAAATTAACTCCATAATATCGACTGAAACATGGCAAACGTTGTTTAGAACCAATCCTCAAGGTGTTTTTCACATATCTCCTCGATGATATATCATTCGTGGAAGTGTGCTTTCTCTCCTGAATCCCAGGAGAAAATGCCCGCACCTGAAGATTACGCACCAATTTAGACAAAGGACACCGGGCGGACCCCTGGAAAATGTAGTCTCTTATGGCCAATCTTCCAATGATATGCCTACAAATACGTCACAATGCTGCAGACATCTTGAAGAAACGACAGAAAGGGCAGGCTCGTTCGTGGTGCATTCACAGCCATATAAGGAGACAATGAAAAACAGAGCTTCAGAAATTCTGCTCATTTCCTCTTTGAAGTTTCATCTTGGTTTCGCCTGTAGCATGAGTTCTGTTGCACTCACAGATAATATCTTTGCAGTTTTGGAAACGTCAGACTGTTTTCTTTCCAAAGCTGTCAATTATATGCATAGTCGAGCATCTTTTCGTGACAAAATATTGCGCTTAAAACGGGCACGTTTTTTTAATCCAATAATGAAATAGCGCCCCCATAGACTCAACTGGCTATCAGCATTCAGGATTAGACCCACCCGTTGTATAATGCATCGTAGTTTACTAGGCCTACATTACACTGCTAAGATTAATACAATCATAATTCTATTCAAAATACAAATAGAAGAGAAAGTAGGGAAAGGAGTTTTCCCAGACCACTTTTGAGATCTGGGAAAAATCTAATAAATTGCGTTTTTTGAGAGTAGTTACCCTTTAATTCAAGTGTGAAGGCACCTAGTGCTATTGTTTGATTAGTGGTGTTTCTGTAGCACATGAGATTGAGTTTGCAAAAGAAGTCGGACACTTTCTTTACGCGAATTATCATGATATCATTCTGAAAGATAACTAGCGACAAAGTAAGCTATGCCTAACATTTCATTAATAAATAGAGAAGGCTTTTTGGGAAAGCCGTTCCATCGACCAGATGACAGTTAGGCCTATCATTAACATCACTATATTTGTCCTGTTCCTTAATTGTTTGAAACCTGGACGTTTTACTTCATATTATGAGGCATGTCTTACCTTGCCTTGCTTCAAAGTAGCCTATAGCCAAAATTCCACCATAGAAACATGGAGGCAGTTCTTTTTATAAAGACTTACTCATATGTCTTCTCCTGTTCTATTGGTTTTGTTTCCACATTCTTTCATTGTCTAGCAGCCAAAGGTATTGGCCTAATCACATTAGCAACCCACAGTGGCGTATATTCATGGATGCCAAGGGAAGCCAGGCTTCTGCAGAAAATGTACCAATTAAATAATTTATTTGCAAGAGTCTGAATGTATCTCATTGGAGTGAGCGAAACAGCGCCCCTCTGTCTCTCTACGTGTAGGCCATCTATCTGATGCTGTCTGGTCCTAACAAATATGACATTGTTACCGCCTGTAGCATTGAATGCAAGAGAAGCCAGTGAGCATTTGGCCTCTTTTGACAAAAAAATATACAACATTTGCCAATCAGCAATGAGCTAAACTGAGTGAGCTTAACTGAGCGGGCTCAACTGTGAATGGTCCTGGCGCACCAAAAAGAAAGTGTCAAGGGCAGCCAGCTTGGATTTGGCATCTCTCCTATCAAATTGCATTGAGAGCATTCGTCATTCACAGAAACAACTTGAATTGTTGTGTTGTTGTCCTCTGGCGGCTAGTTAGCTAATTCAAATGGGCCCTTTCCTAAATTGGCTATGGATGGAGATAGGAATTTGGACTTGTGGTTTTACTTAATTCTCCGTACTGGCCAATGATTATAACGGTGATTCTGATCCAACCATAAATTCACACATTGTTGTGCACCTGGTCTGCTAAAAGGATGGAAGTTCAATATGTAGCTAGATGTAGTAGGCTAATGTTAACTAGCTAACGTTGCCTAGGAAGTTAGGCTAGCAAGCATTTTAACAAGGTAGCCTAGGACAACAAAAAAGTGTGTACTGTATGACAGTGATAGACCGTTTCTACAACATGAAAGAGAGGATGGCAATTGGCATTTCTCTACAAGTAAGGTGAGTCAACATGTTTTTCTACTTGCACACACACAGAAATTAGAACCATGGACAACCACAACATATTTAGCTTACGTTGATTGGACTACATTTTTGTTAGGTATCTTTTTGTTGTCACTGTATTAGACTAAGCATAGGTGATTTGAGGATATTGAAATATTGCTTTATCTTGGCCAGGTCGGCAGTTGTAAATGAGAACTTGTTCTCAACTGGCCTACCTGGTTAAATTAAGGTGAAATAAAACAACATTTAAAAAAAACTCTCCGTGGTTCTAAATATAGTTGTTAAGTGGTCCAAAAATGTCAGAAACATGAACTTGCTTGACCATGCAATAGGTCATGTAACTGTCTGTTACATGCAGTATGTTTTTGTGGAATTCACCGGACAGATGTTGCTCTCTGGTTTTGTGATGAAATAAAGGTGTGGTTGAATTTATTCCGCCACAGTGTATTATTGTCTCTGCCCTTAGGCCTATATATCACGGTCGCATGGCATATGAACTAACAGGTTATAGAGTAAATAACGCAATTATCACAACACATATTTGTAATATTTCTTGTCTTCCTTAGAACAGTGTTTTCCTGCTAATTGAATTTTGGAACATTCATGTGTAGACCGTGTGTACATTGCTACGCTGAAAATGTGAAGAAATAATAGTTTATCAACATTTTAAGCTAACACATTCCAATCTGTTCCACCAACCCTATTAATTGATATGGGGTATACTTCCACTACACTACTTTGATACGAATAAGTATCAGTGGGAAATTCAGTATATATAAGTAGGTACATAACGTATACCTGCGTGTACCCTCCACTACACCACTGAATACATCTAATTAAACACAGATTATTTTGAATCTATCAGACAAGGGATGAAAAAACAGACTTCTGCAACTTGATGGCTGAACACCATATGCAACATCTGGGACTAGCATTAGCCACTCTAGCATATTTTATTTTAATTGTACCTTTATTTAACTAGGCAAGTCAGTTAAGAACAAATTCTTATTTTCAATGACGGCCTAGGAACAGTGGGTTAACTGCCTGTTCAGGGGCAGAATGACAGATTTGTACCTTGTCAGCTTGGGGGTTTGAACTTGCAACCTTCCAGTTACTAGTCCAATGCTCTAACCCCAGCATAGTTGTGGAAAATGGGGGGGGGGGGGGGGGGGTAATTCCCCACCCCCCAAAAAAACAACATTCCCAACACTTTCCCTAGCTGCCACTGCTCTTGCTCAACAGAAAATGTCCTCTGTGTCATCACAACTTTTGTAGAAATTTCAACAAAACGATTTTGTGGTAAGTTGCTCAAATGTTTTTACATTTGGAAAAAGTTGTAGATATATGAAGTTAGATCTAAAATTGTTATTATGGTGGTGAGGACAGCACTTTTGAAGAGCAACCAGGCATCTACTGACGGGATGAGGTCAATATCCTTCCAGGATACCCGGGCCAGGTCGATTAGAAAGGCCTGTTCGCTAAAGTGTTTTAGGGAGCGTTTGACAGTTATGAGGGATGGCCATTTGACCTCGGACTCATTACGCACGCAGGCAATGAGGCAGTGATCGCTGAGATCCTGGTTGAAGACAGCAGAGGTGTACTTAGAGGGAAAGTTGGTCAGGATGATATCTAAGAGGGCTTTAGGATTGTGCCTGGTAGGTTCCTTGATAATTTGTGTGAGATTGAAGGCATCTAGCTTAGACTGTAGGACGGCTGGGGTGTTAAGCATGTCCCAGTTTAGGTCACCTAACAGTACGAACTCTGAAGATAGATGGGGGGGGGGGATCAATTCACATATGGTATCCAGGGCACAGCTGGCGGCTGAGGAGGGGTCTATAGCAAGCGGCAATGGTGAGAGACTTGTTTCTGGAAAGGTGGATTTTTAAAAGTAGAAGCTCTAATTTTTTGGGCACAGACCTGGATAGTATGACAGAACTCTGCAGGCTATCTCTGCAGTAGATTGCAACTCCGCCCCCTTTGGCAGTTCTATCTTGTTGGAAAATGTTATCGTTAGGGATGGAAATTTCAGGATTTTTGGTGGCCTTCCTAAGCCAGGATTCAGACATGGCTAGGACATCTGGGTTGGCGGAGTGTGCTAAAGCAGTGAATAAAACACATTTTGGGAGGAGGCTTCAAATGTTAACATGCATTAAACTAAGGCTTTTATGATTACAGAAGTCAACAAATGAGAGTGCCTTGGGAATGGGAGTGGTGCTGGGGGCTGCAGGGCCTGGGTTAACCTCTACATCACCAGAGGAACAGAGGAGGAGTAGGATAAGGGTACTGCTAAAGGCTATAAGAACTGGTCGTCTGGTGCGTTCGGAACAGAGAGTAAAAGGAGCAGATTTCTGGGCGCGGAAGAATAGATTCAAGGCATAATGTACAGACAAGGGTATGGTAGGATGTGAGTACAGTGGAGGTAAAGCTAGGCATTGAGTGACGATGAGAGAGATTTTTTCTCTAGAGGCACCATTTAAGCCAGGTGAAGTCACCGCATGAGTGTGGGGTGGAACAAAAGGGCTAGCTAAGGCATATTGAGCAGGGCTGGAGGCTCTAGGGTGAAATAAGACAAGAATCACTAACCAAAACAGCAATAGACAAGGCATATTGACATTAGGGAGAGGCATGTGCAGCCGAGTGATCATAGGGTCCAGTGAGTAGCTAGGCGAGCTGGACACACGGCAGGCCGGGCTAGCAGATGGGCGTCAGGGGGATGTCGCAACGGGCGAGCCTGTTGAAACCCCCTCAAACAGTTACGTCGGCAGACCAGTTGTGATGGATCGGCGAGGCTCCGTGTCGGCAAGCAAAGGGTCCAGGCCAATTGGCATAAAAGGGATTGAAGCCCAGGAAATGTCTGATGGATCTCTTCGGCTAGCCGGGAGTTGGGCCTAGCTCGAGGCTAGCTCCAGGCTAACTGGTGCTTGCTTTGGGACATAGACGCTAGCCAGGAGTAGCCAGTCGGATAGCAGCTAGCTAGCTGCGATGATCCGGTGTAAAGGTTCAGAGCCTGCGGTAGGAATCCAGAGATGTGATAGAGAAAAATCTGTCCGATATGCTCAGGGTTGATATCGCTCTATGCAGACTGGAAGGAATTGACCGGGCTGAGGCTGGCTGATGTCCTAGTTAACGGTGATGACCGCTAGCAGTGGCTAACTGACTACTAGCCAGTAACTAGTTAGCTGGCTAGCTACTGATGGGGGTTCCGGTTCTAAAGTATAAAAAATTGCAGATCCATATCACATTGGGTGAGGCGGGTTGCAGAACAGTATGTTGAAATTGAGATTAAAAACTATATGTACACGGGACAAGACAAAGTCTGACTGCTACGCCATCTTGGAAGAGAAGTCTCTAGTCTCTGGCTAATATGTGTATTATAAATTATTACCTCTCCCCTCCTCACAGTTTGTGCCCCACCAGAGTCTCCTGCGCTTCATGGTTGACATTGCAGTAGGGATGGAGTATCTGAGTTCGAAGGGGTTTTTGTACAGGGACCTGGCTGCACGAAACTGCAACTGCATGTGAGTCCACCAGGGGATGCCATTCAGTCAGTGTACATACATGGGAGCCCCACATAAGGGCTCCTTGTTCAAAGGAAGACTGCATCTGCCCACACCATTTGTATTCAGCTTGGACTTACTTTGAGATGGACGCTACCAACAATTTCAATGAGGATGGATGGACAGTATAAAGCCATAGATGTTAGAATTGTGGGATGGATGGATACAGTTGTTGGAAACTCAATTGAAACAAAGCAAGCCATAATGAATAGGCCTACAGATGATCATGCAATGTTGAACATGTTTTCTTTGTTGCTGTAAGTATATGTATGAAAAGTGTATAATGTAGTTGACTACCTGTCATAATTGGCATGTGTGTGTGTGTGTGTGTGTGTGTGTGTGTGTGTGTGTGTGTGTGTGTGTGTGTGTGTGTGTGTGTGTGTGTGTGTGTGTGTGTGTGTGTGTGTGTGTGTGTGTGTGTGTGTGTGTGTGTGTGTGCCTGCCTGCCTGCATACGTGTGTGACTTTCCTAGGTTGGGGGATGACTTGCGTGTGTTTGTGTTGCTGACTCTCCAAGAAGATATACAGCAACAAATACTACAGGCAGGCAGTGGCCATCCGCATGCCGGTCAAGTGGGTGGCCATAGAGAGCCTATTAGAGTCCATCTTTAACAGCAATAGTGCCGTGGTAAGTCACACCTGACTCGGATGACTAAGAGATCACTGGCATCTGACTGACTCATAAGTAGTGCCAAGAGTTTTTCCTGACCATGTGACCTGTCCATGAAAAGGCCTGACTAATTCGCTAGCAGAGGCTGATCATAATGAATGCATGTTTATAACTGGCTGTTATATCAAATCATGTTTTAATTGAAGAAAGTGTGTGTGTGTGTTTGTGTGTGTTTGTGCGTGCGTGTCTGTCCCTCTACTACAGTGGTCATTTGGGGTCACCATGTGGGAGATAGTGTCTAGGGAAAGGACACCGTATCCTGGAGTCCACAACTATCAGCTCCTGAAGATGCTGAACACTGGACACCGACTCAAACCACCTTAGTGTGATGAGAAACTGTGAGTCCTCACTTTATTCTAGTCTAGTTTAGTAGTGTGACATCACATGTGACGGAATCACATGTTATGTTGTGTAGCTCAGTGCATGTTCACAGCAGCTGATGCTAGTTTTGTGACCATAGATACTGTAGCCATTAGCCACTGTTTGCAGTTGAATGTGTGAGTGCAATAATTAATTGAGAACTATGATTTATATTTAAAGGAATATGAACATACGTTAAAATATTTTTTTGCACCAACGTTCACACATAATTTGCTGTATTTAGTGATTCACCCAGTTTTCAGATTCACAAAGAGTTGTTGACAACTTGGGCCCCGTTTGTAAAAAATAAAATAAAAATGTTTTTATGTAACTATGTAACCTTTATTTAACTAGGCAAGTCAGTTAAGAACAAATTCTTATTTACAATGGTGGCCTACCCCGGACAACGCTGGGCCAATTGTACACTGCCCTATGGGACTCCCAATCACACCCGGATGTGATACAGCCTGGAATCGTACCAGGGACTGTAGTGGCACCTCATGCACCGAGATCCAGTGCCTTAGACCACTTGGGAGCCCCAAAGTAACATGCTGCTGGTCTCTCCCCTTAATATTTATTGGCTAGCTTCTGGACCGCCCCTGTAATTCTGCAGCCCTTACTAATTAAATCAATGTGAGCCTTAAGCACAATAGGCTGTAACTGAGTGTTGAGCATGTACACAGAGGTGACATTGTCTGTGTAATTAATCAGATGTCCCCCCTTGCCTCTCTCCCTCCCCTTCTCTATCTCAATCCATCTTCCTTTCCCTCTTTCTGGTACTGTACTGTCTCACTTTTCCTTTGTTCTGTCTCTCTCCATTTCTCTTCTTCTTTCTGCACTATATATCTAGTTATCTCTCTCCCCCCAGGTATGAGGTGATGCTGAGTTTTTGGCACATGGAACTGGGACAGAGGCCTGGTTTCAGGGAGCTTGGGGAGAGGCTGAAAGCCCTTCTGTGTGAGCTGCCACCACTGGAGGCTAGCCAGGAGGCCCAATACATAAACCAGGGCCTGTAGGCTGCCAATGGGGTGCCAACGAGCACGGAGGACACAGCAGCCTCGATTTTCGAGGAGGGCACGGTAGGGAACATGTGGGTTTGTGGTTACTGCTAAAACTCCACCCAAGAAAGAGGACGAGGACTCACCCAAGGAAGAGAAGGAGGAGGAAGGATATCTGCTGGGTATTAAAAGTGGATCCGCTGTGAAGACAATGGATAATGAAAGAGCTGTGGGTGTTTTTATAGATGCTTTTTGTGACAGATAATCTGTTCTTTAAACCGTGCTCTGGTGTTTTTGTGTTTCAGTCAGTTTGGTGTTTTATGTTCTGTCAACTACAGTAATCCAAGCGTGTTTGAATGTATTTATTCAATGTGTTAGCTCTGTGGTTAGAGATCAGTGCACAACTCAACATATCAAATATCAATCAATTCAAATCACCTTAACACTTTTTTATGGTTTAGTCTAATCTTGATTATTGTCCAGCCGTTGTGGTCCAGTGCAGCAAGGAAAGACCTAGTTAAGCTGCAGCTAGCCCAGAACAGAGCGGCACATTTTGCTCTTCATTGTAATCAGAGGGCTGATATAAATACTATGCATGCCAGTCTCTCTTGGCTAAGTGTTTAGGATTGACTGACTGCATTACTTCTTCTTTTTATAAGAAACAATGTGTTGAAAATCTGAAATAGTTTTCATAGTCAACTCACACACAGCTCTGACACACACACTTATCCTACCAGACATGCCACCAGGGGTCTTTTTACAGTCCTCAAATCCAGAACAAATTCAAGAAAGCGTACAGTATTATATAGAGGCCTTATTGCATGGAACTTCCTTCCATCTCATATTGCTCGAATAAACAGCAACCCTGGTTTAAAAAACCAACAGATAAAGCAACACCTCACGGCACAACGCCTCTCCCCTGTTTGACCTAGATAGTTTGTGTGTATGCATTGATATGTAGTGTGCCTTTTTTAAAATGTATTGTCCTTGAGCTGTTCTTGTCTATTGATGTTCTGTGTTATGTCATTCTGTATTATGTTTCATGTTTTGTGTGGACCCCAGGAAGAGTAGCTGCTGCAAAATGGGGATCCTAATAAAATATGTACAGTGTATCTCTGTGTGTGTGTGTTGCAGGCAGATTACAACAGCTGGGCATTACTAGCCTAACGACTCACACTAAATAATTCCGCTACTTTGTGGTTCGCTACATACTTTAGTCTGAGACTGCCATCATTGAAGTCGTTTGTGGTTTGTGGTGACGAGGGGCACGAGGAGCGTTGTACAAAACAAAGTAATCAGTAATTGGATTTTCTCTAACCAATCAGAGTATCAAAGCCAATGACGAATTTTCAAACCACTGCTTTTCCCACGTTTCTGGCTGTGGCCCAGTCCATCGGTTTCTGGACCAATCAGACGGCCCCGAATTTGGTGAAGGGTCCGGGAGGTAATGGGCGGATTAGATTATGCCGCGAGGCACCGGTCTATGGCCCTTGACGTGAACAGGCAAAAGCAGTGAGGGAAGAGCGCCCTTCTCAATTCGAACAGTAATCTGCGCTGCTAGGTCATGTTATGAACATCTTTTACATAAAATATATGTTTGAATTTTCAAACTAGTTTTCATTAGGAAGGCAGATGAAGCGTTTTTATCAAAAGCAATCACTTTGGCATGTGAAAGCACATAATCCTACACATTACTCCACGTGCTTAATTACACTACTTTTGTCACAGGCTTTGAATGGGGCACCTGGCTCACGCCTGGGAGTCAGCCCTTGTCCAAAACAAATGTAACCAACTTTCACCAGGTCTTGGATTAATCGAATCCCCTCACTGATATAACGGCGCCGGAGAAGATGGCTCCCGTTTTACGGGCTCTGAACAGTGATTACTCACCTCATACTGGACAAAGATTTTCGCATGCAAAGAATTTACTTCAGACACCGGACAAGGCCCAAATCCACATAATTTGCATGAAGAAGAGACGGTCGGGTCGTAGTCGGGGTGCCGTGTAAGAATCCGACAGCGAGTGGGTAACCTGCCTCTACCATCAGTCCTATTAGCCAATGTGCAATCACTGGATAATAAACTGGATGAGCTCCGATCAAGACTATCCTACCAACGGGACATTAAATACTGTAATATCTTGTGTTTCACCGAGTCGTGGCTGAACGAAGACATGGATAACATACAGCTGGCTGGGTTTTCCGTGCATCGGCAAGATAGCACAGCTGCCTCCGGTAAAACAAGGGGTGGTGGTCTGTGTCTACTTGTCAATAACAGCTGGTGCACTAAATCTAATATTAAGAAAGTCTCAAGGTTTTGCTCATCTGAGGTAGAGTATCTCATGATAAGCTATAGACCACACTTTTACCAAGAGTTTTCATCTATATTTTTCGTAGCTGTCTATTTACCACCACAGACCGATGCTGGCACTAAGACTGCACTCAATGAGCTGTATAAGGCCATAAGCAAACAAGAAAATGCTCATCCAGAGGCGGCACTCCTAGTGACATTAATGCAAGGAAACTTACATCTGTTTTACCTCATTTCTATGTGCAATTAGAGGGGAAAAAACTGGACCACCTTTATTCCACACATAGAGACGAGTACAAAGCTCTCCCTCGCCCTCCATTTGGAAAATCTGACCATCTCTATCCTCCTGATTCCTGCTTACAAGCAAAAACTAAAGCAGGAAGTACCCGTGACTAGCTCAATACAGAAGTGGTCAGATGACGCAGATGTTAAGCTACAGGACTGTTTTGCTAGCACAGATCGGAATATGTTATTGGATTCTTGAAATGGCATTGAAGAGTACACCACATCAGTCACTGGCTTCATCAATAAGTGCATTGATGACGTCGTCCCCACAGTGACTGTATCTACATACCCCAACCAGAAGCCATGGATTGCAGACAACATCCGCACTGAGCTAAAGGGTAGAGCTGCCACTTTCAAGGAGCGGGACACTGACCCGTACGCTTATAAGAAATCCTGCTATGCTCTCTGACAAACCATCAAAAAGGAAAAGCGTCAATACAGGACTAAGATTGAATCGTACTACACCGTCTCCGATGCTTGTTGGATGTGGCAGGGCTTGCAAACTATTACAGACTACAAAGGGAAGCACAGCCATGAGCTACCCAGTGACACGAGCCTACCAGATGAGCTAAATTACTTCTACGCACGCTTCGAGGCAAGCAACGCTGAAGCATACATGCAAGCACCAGCTGTTCCGGATTACTCTGTGATCACGCTTTCAGTAGCCGATGTGAGTAAGAACTTTAAACAGGTCAACATTCACAAAGTCGGACTACCAGGATGTGTCCTCCGAGCATGAGCTGACCAACTGTCAAGTGTCTTCACTGACATTTTCAACCTGTCCCTGACCGAGTCTGTAATACCAACATGTTTCAAGCAGACCACCATAGTCCCTGTGCCCAAGATCACCAAGGTAACCTGCCTCAATGACTACCGGCCCGTAGCACTCGCATCTGTAGTCATGAACTGCTTTGATAGGGTTGGTCATGGCTCACAACACCATTATTCCAGAAACCCTAAACCCAGCCAAATTTGCATACGGCCCCAATGTCAGTGAAGACACTTGACAGTTGTTCAGCGCACAATCTCTATTGCACTCCAAACTGCTCTTTCCCACCTGGACAAAAGGAACACCTACGTGAGAATGCTATTCATTGACTACAGCTCAGCGTTCAACACCATAGTGACCTCAAAGCTCATCAAGGACAGCTTTTTTCCATCTACGTAACATTGCAAAAATCTGAAACTTTCTGTCCAAAAATGATGCAGAAAAATTAATCCGGCTACCCGGATAAAGCACTAAATAAACTTCAGTTAGTGCTAAATACGGCTGCTAGAATCCTGACTAGAACCAAAAATATATATCATATTACTCCAGTGCTAGCCTCCCTACACTGGCTTCCTGTCAAGGCAAGGGCTGATTTCAAGGTTTTACTGCTAACCTACAAAGCATTACATGGGCTTGCTCCTACCTATCTCTCTGATTTGGTCCTGCCGTACATACCTACACGTACGCTACGGTCACAAGACGCAGGCCTCCTAATTGTCCCTAGAATTTCTAAGCAAACAGCTGGAGGCAGGGCTTTCTCCCATAGAGCTCAATTTTTATGGAATGGTCTGCCTACCCATGTAAGAGACGCAAACTCGGTCTCAACCTTTAAGTCTTTACTGAAGACTCATCTCTTCAGTGGGTCATATGATTGCTGTCTCTGCCTGGCCGGTTCCCCTCTTTCCACTGGGATTCTCTGCCTCTAACCCTATTACAGGGGCTGAGTCACTGGCTTACTGGGGCTCTTTCACACTGTCCCTAGGAGGGGTGCGTCACTTGAGTGGGTTGAGTCACTGATGTGATCTTCCTGTCTGGGTTGGCGCCCCCCCTTGGGTTGTGCCGTGGCAGAGATCTTTGTGGGCTATACTCGGCCTTGTCTCAGGATGGTAAGTTGGTCGTTGAAGATATCCCTCTAGTGGTGTGGGGGCTGTGCTTTGGCAAAGTGGGTGGGGTTATATCCTTCCTGTTTGGCACTGTCCGAGGGTATCCTCGGATGGGGTCACAGTGTCTCCTGACCCCTCCTGTCTCAGCCTCCAGTATTTATGCTGCAGTAGTTTATGTGTTGGGGGCTAGGGTCCGTTTGTTATATCTGGAGTACTTCTCCTGTCCTATTCGGTGTCCTGTGTGAATTTAAGTGTGCTCTCTCTAATTCTCTCTTTCTCTCTTTCTTTCTCTCTCTCACTACCTGACATGATGACTCCTTGCGGTCCCCAGTCCACCTGGCCGTGCTGCTGCTCCAGTTTCAACTGTTCTGCCTTATTATTATTGGACCATGCTGGTCATTTATGAACATTTGAACATCTTGGCCATGTTCTGTTATAATCTCCACCCGGCACAGCCAGAAGAGGACTGGCCACCCCACATAGCCTGGTTCCTCTCTAGGTTTCTTCCTAGGTTTTGGCCTTCCTAGGGAGTTTTTCCTAGCCACCGTGCTTCTACACCTGCATTGCTTGCTGTTTGGGGTTTTAGGCTGGGTTTCTGTACAGCACTTTGAGATATCAGCTGATATACGAAGGGCTATATAAATACATTTGATTTGATTTGATCACTAAGCTAAGGACCCTGGGACTAAACATCTCCCTCTGCAACTGTATCCTGCACTTCCTGAGGGGCCGCCCCCAGGTGGTAAGGTAGGTAACAACACATCTGCCACACTGATCCCCAACACGGGGGCCCCTCAGGGGTGCGTGATCAGTCCCCTCCTGTAATCCCTGTTCACCCATGACTGCATGGACAAGCACGACTCCAACACCATCATTAAGTTTTCCGATGTCACATCAGTGGTAGGCCTGATCACCGACAACGATGAGACAGCCTATAGGAGGAGGTCAGAGACCTGGCAGTGTGGTGCTAGGATAACAACCTCTCCCTCAACATGATCATGACAAAGGAGATGATCGTGAACTGCAGGAAAATTACAGGAAACGGAGGGCCGAGCACACCCCTATTCTCATAAACGAGGCTGTAGTGGAGCAGGTTGAGAACTTCAAGTTCGTTGGTACCCACATCACCAACGAGCTATCATGGTCCAAACACATCAAGACAGTCGTGAAGAGGGCACTACAATGCCTATTCCTGACAAGATTTGGCATGGGTCCTCACATCCTCAAAAAGTTCTACAGTTGCACCATCGAGAGCAACCAACTGGTTGCATCACTGCCTGGTGTGGCAACTGTTCGGCCTCCAACTGGAAGGCACTACAGAGGGTAGTGCGTACAACCCCAGTACATCACTGGGGCCAAGTTTCCTGCCCGCCAGGACCACTATACCAGGCGGTGTCAGAGGATGCATAAAAATTGCCAGACTCCAACTACCCTAGTCACAGACTGTTCTTTCTGCTACCTCACGGCAAGAGGTACTGGAGCACCAACTCTTCTTAACAGCTTCTAACCCCAAGCCATAAGACTCCTGAACAGCTAACAAAATGGCTACCCAGACTATTTGCAAGGCCTCCCCCATGTTTACGTTGCTGCTACTCTCTGTTTATTATCTATGCATAGTCACTGTACCTACATGTACATATTACCTCAATTACCTCGACTAACCGGTGCCCCCGCACTTTGACTCTGTACCGGTACCACCTGTATATAGCCTCGTTACTGTTATTTTATTGTTGCTCTTTAATTATTTTACATTTTTGTTTTTTCTTCTTCTTTTCTTTTTTCCCTTATTGTTTACATCAGTTTATTTAGTAAATAGTTTCTTAACACTGATTACATGTTGTTTTCGGCGCATGTGACAATATTGTACATTATTTTTACTTAATTTATTTTAAATGTTTAATCCCAGCCCCCCAGCCTTTTGGTAGGCAGTCATTGTAAATAATAATTTGTTCTTAACTGACTTGCCTTGTTAAATAAAGGTTAAATAAATACAAAGTCCCCCATGTCTAGGCAGACTTTGAACTACAACTTCCAGCATTCAGACACATTCTAGATTTGTCCGTAGTGCCACGTCATTTGATGTCACTGCCGCACCTGCGCAGCCATCTTGTACTTTGAGCGAAGAGCGGACACAGAAAGAAAGAAAAGAAGAAAATAAACCTGTCAAATCAGACGAAAATAGGAATGTCTGTAAACGTTATATAGCCTCGTAACGATTAGACAGCCAAGAAGGACAAGGGGAGTTAGAAAATACGGTGAAAGACATCCAAGTGCCTTGGATATTGAGACCGACAATCCATATTTGCCTGTGAAAGCGGAGTGAGAGAGAGGAGGAAGGAACATTGAAATCGCCGATAGAAACATATCCCGAACGTCAGTCAAATCATGAATCCAGAATAGTGAGTAGACTCTACCGCCAACACAACCACTCTATATTTTACACTCCCTTTCCTTTTGTAATCTTATATGCATAGATCGAACACGTTATTGTAGTTTTATTGTATTAGGGCAATTCCATAAATGTGAGTCGAGCTTTATTTAACTAATATTCAGCCAACGTCAGGCTGATCGCTTGTTCGTGCCACATTGTCGGCTAACGATAGATGGCTAGCTAGCATACGTTTTTACATACAAATAGCTAGCTAGAATGTAATTGTTGTCAATGGACATAGCTAGTTAGTCCCTCAAACATCTGTCACTTGTGTGTGTGTGTGGCTCTGAAATGAGAGAACACGCGCACAGATCCCCTGCTTTGTGCGGTAGCGACCGGAGGAATAGGACGTGGTGCTGAAACGTCATACCGGCCCACTAACTTACAGTAGCAAAGCTGTCTTGCTGCCTTTGGAGATCTAGCTAACAAACACCAATGCTTGCTTTGAGATCGCTTTGTCATTAACAAACACACACCCTCCGTTCTGTGATGGCGCTCTCTCCTTTGTCTCTAACGTTGGTGTGTAACGTTAGCTAGCTAACTAACGTTATGTTAGGGCCAAAACATAGGTTTCTACTTGCTTACTTTACGAATAGATTGGCTATGTGCCGGGTGATAGCAATTTAGCCAACATATGCGGTCTCGGTACATAGAAAGCTTATGGACGCCGACTCAGAAAGCATAGGTGATTTGTTGTAGAAGCTTCTGTGAATAACGTTAACGTTACCTATATTCGTGAATGTGGGAGACATCGCCACATCACATCAAAGGCTGCGTTTGGGGAAGAGATTGCCACATACATGCAGCCTGTGTTAGTTTCCATAGCATTGGACGTTCTTTGGCAGAAAAACATGCCACATCTCAATTTCAGTAGACACAAGAATAGCTCTGTCATTGCGCCACTTCTGTGCAGTGGAAGTGTGTCAAATGCATGTGACCTTGTTTTGCTGAGAGAGTTGATGTGAAAGTACTACAGCATACTATTTACTTACTCACAAACATTTCTGAGAGTTCCGTATTGGTGAATGAGTTCACCGTGTACCGGCTGTGGCCCTGCTAAATGTCCTATTTAGAAGTAGTTGCTTGAACACAACTTGATATTGGTCAATCGGTTGGTTGCCTCAGGAGTGTTTCTCAGGAGTGTATTTCCCCACACTTCCTCTCTTCCTCTCTATTGGGCCTTAGCCTAGAATTCTGTCCGAAGTGGAAGAAACTGACACAACATAAAATCAGTAGGGCTTATGACTGGAGTTAAGTAGCAACACTGTTTAGTATGTCTAGTCTTTGGTCTAATGCTGGATGCTTTAATTTCAGTGACTACCTGTTCAAGCTCCTCCTTATTGGTGACTCCGGTGTGGGAAAGTCCTGTCTTCTGCTCCGGTTTGCTGTAAGTATCGTTACCGTATGCTATGACTGTACACAGTTATTTAGTAAGTGTCGTGTCGGTGCCTTTTGTCAAAATGCAGCTTCCAGAATCTGTCTTGACTGTTCTCTCTCTCTCTCTTCTGCCGTCTGTAACTCCTTCCTCTTCTTCAGGATGACACCTACACGGAGAGCTACATCAGCACCATCGGCGTAGACTTCAAGATCCGCACCATCGAGCTGGACGGCAAGACCATCAAACTGCAGATTGTGAGTCTGACACGATCAACACTGCAACGTGCCGCTACCCACACCCACACCACCAATTACAAATAAGGGGTGGCTGTTGGGAACGCTTCGTTTTAATTAGGAAGCTCTAGCCCCAGCTATTGCTGTTATGATGAACATTTGAGGGTTTTGCACCGCTCACAGCTGTGTGATCTATTTTGCACCGCTCGCGTGATTGTGTGAACTATTATAGTCTAATAGGATGTAATCGGATACTGTTTTGGTAGGAGAAAAGGCTGTACCATTCCAAACGAATACATCTGGTAAAACAGGAGGAGCGGCTCCCCCCCCGCCAACTCCTGATGTTATAAAGGCTTGATTAGATTTGAGAAACGGTTCAGTAACCTAGTTATGTTGCTTAGTTTTATGTCCTGTGTTTGGTGTGTAGTTTAACACCTCGCCCTAAAGCTATACAACAGGCCTGGGATCCAGTTCTGTTCCCACCATGGCTCTTTTGATGCAAGGAGTCGAACTATAGATGTTAGTGTGGTATTCTAATGTCCATAGATGCCTAACTAGTGCTATTCCAAGTGTTTTCAAGACAGGAATGAATGGAACTTGGGTGATGACAGGTGTGTGTGTGTGTGTTAGTTATTTAAATTAGAATGTTTTGTTGGTTTGCATTAAACAACTATCTCTCCCCTCCCGCTCTCTTTTGTATTTCTCCACTCCCTCTCTTCCAGTGGGACACTGCTGGTCAGGAGAGGTTCCGCACCATCACCTCCAGTTACTACAGGGGCGCCCACGGCATCATCGTGGTCTACGATGTCACAGATCAGGTGGGTTATTAGTTCGAGGGGGATCAATGCTTAGAACTAAGCTTAATAGTCTGTGTATTTTTGTAGTCAAATATTGTACTTCCCAAGTTCTTCTGACTTTCTAAAATGTCTAATTGGCCTGATAAAATAAGAAATCCCCATAAAAATCTTTCAGTTTAAGCTAGCATTGGATGCCTCTCAATCCACCGCATCCGCCGATGTCGCACTTCCGCATCCGCGGTGAAAGGTGACACAGAGCTAGAGCGGTGTTTGTCAGACAGGGCTTAGACTCTTAAGGGTAAAAATCACAAAAAAATGTCCACTGTTTCTCACCTGCCTGTAGGATAGGCAGCCATGCACTGTGTGACTAATCTCATTCTGTCCTGTGTGCTGTAGGAGTCCTACAACAACGTGAAGCAGTGGCTGCAGGAGATCGACCGCTACGCGAGCGAGAACGTCAACAAGCTGTTGGTGGGGAACAAGTGTGACCTCACCACCAAGAAAGTGGTGGACTACACAACAGCCAAGGTATGGCTACAGGGGCATTTCTATGATTTGACGACATTGGCGGCTTACCCCAAAGCCAGAGGGGGAACCCTAATAGAGGGTTCTGGGGGCATCCCCCGGAAGAAAAATGTAATTTCAACTGCTGCATGAATGCATCCATCAGGTGCACTTTGGGATGAACATTAAGAGATTAGATCTACTCAGAATTGTGTTGGGGGGAAGAAAAAAAACCCCACACATTTTAAAATAATAATGTGGGTGAACAATCCCTTTTAAAATAGGGCTTGAAGTTAGTCCTGCAGGGAGGCCTGTTTCCCAAGTGGAAGGGATTTTAAAATATTCACCCTATAACAATGAATTACTTCAAGTCGCCTCACTTTCAACAAACATCTAAAGGTGGTTGAGGCTGACATGTTGTGTCAAAATGTGTCACCTTACTGTATATAGGCAAGATATTTTACTTTTACGATTTTCTGAGAGTCCCCTTACCATTTCTGCATAGCAGCTTGTGCACACGACTAAAATGACAGAATAATTGAGGCAAGGGACATTTCAGTATAGCCTATTCTCCTTTTTATGACATACAATCAACATGTCCATGACGCAACTTACCTACACGAATGGCTAAAAAAATGCATAGCTTCTTGTCATATTTATTTTCGGAGGCGCAAGTAAGCATAATAGATTTCAAAGAAGTAGCTACACCAGCAAAACTGTGAAGAAGTGACATACTAAAAAGTATGAGGAATAACAGTACCGTTCTTGCTGATAAGCACACTAATTATCCTATAATAGGATATCCCATCATAAGGAATAGATGTTCCACTGACTTACATCAGCTAATGTGAAGGAAATCAATTCAACAGAAAATCTCCTGAAGACAACATGGCATAGCCTAAGTCTTTCCAGGGCTACACCCTACCCAAATCATGTTTATTTATTTTATTAGAATAAAAGGGATACTTTTGTGTTCACAATCTCTTTGTGCCATCTTAAAACAAACGTGTGCCTGTCCAGTTACCAGATTGTTAGCTAATATGGTAACATGACTGAACAAGCTCGTTTGTTACACTACCTGGATACAAAAGTATGTGGGCACTTGTTTGTCGAACATTTCATTCCAAAATCAGGGGCATTCATGTGGATTCCCCCCCCCCCCCCTTGCTGCTATAACAGCCTCCACTCTTCTGGGCAGGTTTTCCACTAGATGTTGGAACATCGCTGTGGGGACTTGTGCGATTAGGCCTGGCTCATAGTAGGCTTTCCAATTCATCCCAAAGGTGTTCGATGGTGTTAAGGCCAGGGCTCTGTGCAGGCCAGGAAAGTTATTCCACACTGATCTCATTTCAGTATGGACCTCGCTTTCTGCATGGGGGCGTTGTCCTGCTGAAACAGGAAAGGGCCTTCCCCAAATTGTTGCCACTAAGTTGGAAGCACAGAATCGTCTAGAATGCAATTGAATGCTGTAGCGTTAAGATTTCCCTTCAGTGGAACTAAGGGGTCTAGCCCGAACCATGAAACACAGCTGCAGACCATTATTCTTCCTCCACCAAACTTTACATTTGGCGCTATGCATTCGGGCAGGTAGCGTTCCCCTGGCATCTGCCAAACCCAGACTTGCCCGTCGGACTGCCAGATGGTGAAGCGTGATTTGTCACTCCAAAGAATGTTTCCACTGCTCCAAGGTCCAATGGCGGCGACCTTTACACTACTCCAGCCGACGCTTGGCACTGCGCATGGTGATCTTAGGCTTGTGTGGGGCTTTTCGGCCATGGAGACCCATTTCATGACGCTCCCGACGACCGGTTCTTGTGTTAACGTTGCTTCCAGAGGCAGTTTGGAACTCGGTAGTGAGTGTTGCAACCGAGGACAGACGATTTTTACATACTACCTTCTTCAGCACTCAGTGTTCCCGTTCTGTGAGCTTGTGTGGCTTACCACTTCGTTGTTGCTCTTCGGCATTTCCACTTCACAATAACAGCACTTACAGTTGACTGGAGCAGCTCTAGCAGGGCAGAAATTTGACACACTGACTTGTTGGAAAGGTGGCATCCTATGACGGTGCCACGTGAAAGTCACTGAGCTCTTCAGTAAGGCCATTCTACTGTCAATGTTTGTCTATGGAGATTGCATGACTGTGTACTTCATTTTGAACATGTGGCTGAAATAGCCTAATCCACTAATTTGAAGGTGTCCACATACTTTTGTGTATATATGGTGTATCAAACAAATAGGCTTCTCGCAGTCCGCTATTTTATTATATAATATTTTTCTCCCCAATATCGTGATATCCAATTGCGATCCAATTACGATCTTGTCTCATCGCTGCAACTCACCAACGGGCTCGGTCGTGTCATGCGTCCTCCGAAACATGACCCGCCAAACCGCGCTTAACACCCTCCTGCTTAACCCGGAAGCCAGCCACACTGTGTCAGAGGAAACACCGTTCAACTGATGACCGAAGCGCCTGCAGGCTGACATGGACCGCCACAAGGAGTCGCTAGAGCGCGATGAGCCAAGTAGCCCCGCCAAACGCTCCCCTAACCCGAATGATGCTGAGCCAATTGTGCGCAGCCCTCTGGGACTCCCAGTCAAGGCCGGTTGTGACACCGCCTGGGATCGAACCCTGGTCTGTGGTGACGCCTCAAGCAAAGAAGATATTATCTCCGGTCAAATGTATCATATCTTTTGAATGGTTTGGGCGCACACAGTTAATAGCGAAACCATATCCCTAAGGCATACTACCTAGCTTGTAAGTTATGGGAACTCATATCAGACATACAGCCTGCAATTTTGAAATGATTCATTCATCAAAAGGTTCTGGGCACTTCACAAAACATACTACACAAAACAGTTAATTTTGTTGTTTTGAGCAGTCGATTTCTCTAGAAAGCTATTTCCTCATCAATGTGGGAATACAAAATCGAGTTGGCTCCTGAGGTGATCAATAGCGTAATATTGGATCTTTAACTTTATTTACAATTTTCATTGAATGCATTTTTAACTCTTACAAAATTACAGAACGTACTGTTCACATTGAGACACTTCACACAATACCTACATTTTTTTTTAATCCTTTCTGTCCCTCCCTGCAGTATCGTATTGCTTTATATTTAATGGACATAATACTGTTTTTTTTTTGAAATTATTATTATTTTCCACATGGTCATTGCTACAACAGCTGGGCATTACCTTGTATGTTTTTATATTTATGTTTAACCCCTATCTATTCTCTTCCTGTCTGCCGCCTGCAGGAGTTTGCCGACTCCCTGGCCATCCCATTCCTGGAGACCAGTGCCAAGAACGCCACCAACGTGGAGCAGGCCTTCATGACCATGGCTGCTGAGATTAAGAAGAGGATGGGACCCGGGGCCACGGCCGGCGGGGACAAGCCCAACCTGAAGATAGACAGCACCCCGGTTAGGCAGTCTGGCGGGGGATGCTGTTAAACCGGACCCGGTTCTGGATGCTCACCACCTCCTCCCGTCCCTCTCTGCCCGGGGCTTCACCTCCTCCACCTCTCCCTCCACTCTTCACCCCTCAGCCTCCCTTCCATCTACCTTTGTCTTACCCTACAGAGAACCAATGGGAACAGGGTTAAGTGAGGGATGGGTGGTCAGGGAGAGGTTGAGAGAAAGGGATGGAGGGGAGGAGTTGAAGGGCTAGAACTGCGGACTGACTTAAACTATCTCCCCTAAAAAAGCGAATGGGGAAAAATAGTTAGGTAGGTAGGGGTGAGGGGGGGTTTGAGGATTTTTTTTTTTTTCATTTTTGCTGAGTGATGAGGCAGGAAGGTAAACAGATATGAGAAAAGATTGGTATTGATTTAGAGGGGAACTGGGTGATAGAAGATTAGGTTTTAGATTCTGGCGAGCGCTTATCGCTCACACACACACACACACACACACACACACTGAAAGTGGATCGGAGTGATTCTCCCATTCGAGATAGTCACAGGTATGGGTCTCTCTTTCCTTCAGGTTATGTCTTTCATTGCAACCCAGTGAAAGTCATATAGCAAAATTAAGTTTAGTGTGCTACAGTAGTCATCTGTCTATTGGGCCTATTTTATATGTTGGGGGGCCTTGTAGTCATCTTAAGTCTGTCTACAGCATAGATTGAGTCACGGACACCGTCTGGTCCACGTTTTATGGCTCAAATGCAATAGTAACACTCATGTATTCATGACTATCCAACCATTATACAAACTGAATTGGCATTGGAGCAGAAAGCAGACAGTTGTGTGCCACTACCAGCGTACTAACATTCTAGTGAGGCAGTGGTGAGTCATCGATGTTATTAAATGATGGGGATGCCCATTTGTTGTGCTTTCCCCCAAGCACCTCTAATCGTTCTCTTTTTCTGCCTGAAGTGAATGAAGGCATCAGCAGACGGGGGAGAGACTCATACACTGCAGTCTGTGTGAAGAGGGTATTCTGGGGGTGGTGGGACTTCTCATAGACCGCGTGCTTTAGGTTGATTTGACACTCCATGCAGATCATGAGAGCTTTTGGTCAAACTTGGAATCACTCCATTCCCTCTCCCTCCATCCCTCCACATGCAGAATGGAGGATGTAGTGAGAGAAAGGGAGAGCGCAAGACATTTCTTTTCAGTTCTGTAGTATATGGTGTTAGTTAGCCCACATCACTCCTGTTAGGATTTCACATATTGAAGAATAAAAAAATAACACATAAATATGTGAGATACGCTTAGGTCATGTTTGTATGTCTTTAAGTCGTCATGACACTATATATTACATTATAAATCAGCCCTGAATGCTGATTTGCTGACAACTGTGGAGAATCAGACCGTCTGCCACGGGTGTGACAAAACATTTCTTTTTACTGCTCTAATTACGTTGGTATCCAGTTTTATAATAGCAATGAGGCACCTCTGGGGTTTGCGACATGGCCAATATACCACGGCTAAGGGCTGTGTCCAGGGACTCTGCGTTGCGTCTTGCCTAAGAACAGCCCTCGCGGTGGTATATTGGCCATATACCACAACCCCTCGGGCCTTATTGCTTAAATATACCCAAGTGGTTCTTCAACATACACAGACAGTACACACACACACAGATAACGGGGCATGACATACTGTAGTACTAGGTTAGGGGCGGGCGTAGATAGGGGCTTGGGCAATGCAACTGATATTCAACAACGATTTAATACACATTACTCTTGACACCACACATTGGCAATATCCTACATTCTGTGTTCATCTTAATAGATTATTATTCATATTGTTTCATAGGTATTATTACAATGATTTTATTTTATATTTCTTTTTGCTTGAAATGCTGTCAAACTTACGTTATTGGGTGGGTGGGTCGGTTGGGATGTTTTTTGGTTGTTGCTAAGTTTGACCGGGTCGGGGGAGTTTGTCTAAGAAAGCTACTGTTCCCTCCTGTGCCTTACTGGTCTCTTAAAGATACTGACCGCATGCTTAACTTGTGTAGCATGTCACAGTCGCACCACAGGTTCTCTTTGCCTTGGCCATGACCGACTTCTCAGACCGTGTTTCCACCCCCCTCTCTGCCGTCACGTGTCCCACAGTGCATTTCCTTTATGGTTGTCACGGTTTCATGTCAGTTAGTGTGGTTGTTAAGAAGCGTAGCCAGTGCGTCACGGTTTAAATGGCCCAAGATGTCCTGACCTAGCTAATTATGTTCAAGTGGAGTCCCTACTCAGACCGAAGTCTCAATACTGTACTATGACCACATGTCAACTCATTACCTCAGAAGCGCTCTCTTTAGATCATTGCGTAAATAGTGTTCTTCATTGTCAACTGCTGGTTCCTGTAGCCTCTATATAGCCTAAGACATTAAGTGTTCGGCGAGTCAGAATGTGTGTTAATGGTTCCGGCTGTCCTGATCTCCCCCTCCTACAGTATCCTCGCCTGCGCCGTTCCCTTCCCAGTCTGTCCGCATGGTTCTCATGGCAGTGTGTTATTTTTCAGCGCCATTCCTATGGAACTATGGGTCCTTGCAGGGATGTGGAGAAAACCCTTCAACCCCTGACCTTAACCAACACTGGTGGTTTTTAATTGAATGCGCTGCAGTAGAGTGAACAAGGCCTCTAAGCGTTTGTGTTCTAGGCAACAAAGGCAATTGGCATTCGTTGATTATTACAACCTCAGTTTTCAACCCTTTTCTTTTACAAGACCGTTTACGACTGTAGAAGTAGGCACGGTTACAATCGGACTTTGGGAAGATCTATTCTCTGCCTTTGGTGGGAATTAGGGTGACATGCTGAGAACCCGGACTAGACCTGGAAAGTGATATTCCTTTTGTCTTTATGGTTTTCCCTTGTCTTGGTCTTGACAGTCTGAAATCATCCAGTTGTGTGTGTGTGTAACAGTTCTAATCTTGTACCTGTATGGCTTTATAGCTATGTAAAGTGTAGACAGAGGTTCTTACTTTTACGACAACTATATAAGCATGTTATGGTCATGCTATTTGGTCATTGGGTTTGATCGTGTTACGTCATCATGGTTACGTTCCTAGAGCATGGTCGCGGTCCTAGGTTCTGGTTCATTGGGTTGAAGTGTTCGACTCTGTGCTTGAGCGTTCGGGGTTAAGAGGGACTGACTGGTCTTGCCATGCAGACCGGATATGAACTCCCATCAACCTCCTCTTAATTATTCAAACTCAACGAATCCAACGATGTTCTTTGTGACCCGGTTCGAACTACTCATCATTGATAACGGAATCTCGCTTGGACTTTGGGAGCATTCCTGGTGTTCCCGGGTTGGTCTTCGAGAGAGACTTGAAATTCCTCAGCACTTAAGGTGGCACGGCCTTGTCCTCCGGGCTCAGAACTCCAGGTAGTGAGTATGCTATGCATTCCCCATGCAATTGCAAAGTGCAGTTTCAGCCTCTACAAACTGCGATATCCAATTAATACCGATGAGTTAGTGAGCTCTTGCTGTCCGCAGCATATGGCTACCAAACCAGTCAATGGCATTCATGTCTAGAAGAGTGATGTTAGGGCAGAATGCAGAATCTGATTAAGTGTGAACAGCAGGTTTAGATAAGTTGTGACTCTTTTTATATGTAGGGTAGTAGATACAGTAGCCTTAGCCCTTGTATTTTTAGAAGAGCCCTTACAGATAGGGTGGGAAAACTAGGCTAAACCCCGTGACACAATGCAAGACTCAACCGGACTGGATTGTGCTGGCTCATTTTATGCTTAGGCAGTTTGGTGTGATGAATTTGAGAATCTGGTAGTAATCAGCTGACTGTCACTGGTAGGAAGGGAGGGATCAGTAGTAAGGAGGTGAGGGGTGGGGGGGGTTTGTGTGTGTAACATTCCTGCTCTCTGAACACAGGCTTGCTTTCTGGCTTTTCCCTCAAATCTTACATGAGCCCTTCTGCGAATGAAACGATTGTTTGAAACTCCACAAACAAGACGCACGCACACTTGGTCACACGGACATGCTAAAATGGACATAAAATGGACATTTCACGCCGTAACAGCGTGAGTCTCCTTTTGATATGTTCTGAATGTGCTTTTTCCTTCCACGACGTCTTCATATTCTACTGATTTTAATATATGAATTGAAAATATACTGTGGTAATATTGTGTCGTCTGGTCTGTTCGAAAGATAAGAGGGAGGGGTTTAGGAAATGTGGGTGGGACAACACATGGGGTGTGGAGTTAGGGGCGGGCTCTGGTTTGGAGCTTGCTCGTGAATGTGATTATGACGGAACTAGAATCTTGCTAGAATCCCTAGAATGTTTTTCCATGTCATTGTCACACTACTTTGTTGCTCTTCCGTGGCTTAATAAAGGAACAACGCACTGGTCTTTTTAATACCGAGCATCGTGCAGGTCCTCTCCTGGTCGTCTTTTTTTTTCCTTTTCTGTTTTTCACTTGTCCACTTTGGTGCTCTGTCTCACTGCTGATTTTCATCGCGTTTTTTTTCTTCTGTACATATTATAAATATATATATAATAATAATTTAAAAAAAGATCAATGTCAACATGGGTGAACTGTCCCTTTTTTAAAAAATTTCCCACATGTACTCTGTGTTATCAGCGCACCGGTGGTGTTAGATGTGTGAATGTGTACGTGTTAATACATACAAGTCCATGTCAGCTAGTGTGTGTCTCCTCTGCATGTGGTTGCTCAGTACCCTGAACACATCCAGTATCTGCCTCGCAGCCTGCCTGTCATCTCTACTTTGTCCTTGACATGCATATATGTATGTGTGTATATATGTGTGTGTGTATATATATATATATCACTCAAATAAACAGTCAGACTGAAGAAGACCCAGGCAGCTTCTCATCTAAAGGTGTACTCTGCTCTAACACCGCATGAGTATGAAGGAATGCGTTCAATATGGAGATGCTTCAAATGGAATAATTCACATATTACTGGGGAGGAGTGTTTGCGCTGTGGGCAGGGAAATGCTGGCTCTTTTTTAGTCGGTCTAATATAAAGTACTGCAGACATCCCTCTTAGGACTACTGCTGCAGTCGGCATAGTGTCTGCAGTAAGAAGACCCTCTCAGCAAAAACATACCAGCTAATCCCTTTCCAGTGCTATTTGCATCACATAATGAGAAACCTAGAAGTCACTACAGTGGAGAATTGCAGGAATGTGTGTAAAAAACTTCACATTGTATGTTGAATTCAATGACGCTACTGTATGGTTGTGTGATATATGGCAAATGCATCATTTTCACCCAGACATTGGTCTAAATGTATAGCATTTCAGGCTTAGAATTAGGCCATTATTAAAAATAATTCCAGTGCAATTTGTACTGATTTTGAGCGTGATGTGCTCATTGACCTGACCTACAGTATGTGGAATCTCATTACTAAACTGACCCATTGTCCTTCGTCCTCCCTCCCTCCCCCCTCCCATTCCTCCCTCTCTTCTCCTGACGTGGCCCTGTGGTGGTGGGGCGCTGGTGACCTTGAGTGAGTTATTTATAGCGTTGGTGTTGGTGGCGGCGCTGCAGACTGGGAGCTGGGTACCAGACGCTCCTCAGGGGAGACAAAGAGAGAGATGGACCCTGGCGAAGGTTAAAATCAAACCTCACTGGATAGGTTTCCTCAAGTGGATGGCAATCACATCATCAATTAGCTGATTTTGGTGACCTGGTGTAGGAATTCAGATGAATCCGATCTAAGGAGTCAATCACCAGGATAGAAACAGTTTGCAGATCTAGCTCTAACATGGAGTCAATGGGGAATCAAGTGCTTTAAACCCATTGTTTTAGAACTGTAAACACACTGATACAATGGATGGTTTTATCATGAGATCTGATTCATCTGGATTAACTGAAACAACAGCTAGTTCACCATGAATTTCACATTTTCAAATATTGAAATCACATCTAATGATGAAACTATGCGTCGGATGACACGCTTTTTTTTTTTAACCTACAATCAGTATTCCAAAGATCACCAAACACCAGTCACGTATTCATTTCAACACCTTTTATTTACATCTTCCCCAAATACAACTCAAATGCCATTTATGCATCATCTACTTCCATCACGTTTGCCTCTCTTCTTCGGTTCAGGCCATCGTCATTTCGACAGTCTTGGCTATTTTTGTCCCTTCACGTTTCCTTACAGACAGTCCTTTTAGACATTTCCCCAGTCCACCTTCCCTCTAGCCTGCCCCTTATCTCAGCCACTCAGCTCCGGCCTCAGTCGACGGGCCCCTGAAAGATGAGTTTGATGTGCCCCTGCTCGCCCGTCAGCCAGGTGCCGCAGAAGGGGCATGCGGCATGGAAGGCGTGCGTTCCGTGCGGCAGCGGGATTTGGCTCCAGCCCGCCACAGTTTTTTCAGAGCACACGTGGCCGCAGGGGCAGAAGGCGTGCGTCGGTGGCCCAGCGTCCAGGTACAGCCCGCCCTCGCAGCCAAGCCACAGGGGCACGTAGGGGCCCACGCGCCGGCACATGGGGCACTCCCTCTCCCCGGTACTCGCCGGAGCCGTCCCCCCGGGGCCCACGTTGTGGCCCTTGTCTTTCCGGTAGCCCCAGTTGTGGTAGCCGTGCACGTGACCACAGTTGACATAGACCCAGGGCTGCTTCTTGTCAACAATCTCTCGCCGGGCCAGGCTGGGGAAGGCCAGGGTGTTAAAACCCACGGGGCACTGGGGCCGGGCGGCATTCAGCTCCTGGCGGAGGGACTCCAGCTGCTTGAGGGTGGGGGTGCGGCGCAGGCCCGTCGGGGTACGCCACAGGAGGGTGGCACCGCACAGGTCAATCAAAGAGCCGTCCTGCAGGGTGTTGGACTCGTTCTCCACCTGGAGGGAAACGGGGTGGGGAGGAGGATTAAGGGGAGGATTTGTAAACAGGTACAGACAATACTGTAACTGTCAAACCATAATTATTTGCATACATTGTTTCTTTTTTCTGTGCCTTTGACTAAAAAATGTTTTTTGTTTCCCTATCCTACGACCACTTTCTGGCACTGTGATCATCCTACCCTGTCGCATACCATCAAGAATCGAATCAAACTTTAATGATTGATTCATAAAAAATCATTCATAACTCATAGTTGGGAAACTCTAAAGCTCATCAGATGTTTAGCCTGACTGTGCAGTCCTTAATTTAACCACACACACAAACACACACATATATATATACAGTGCCTTGCGAAAGTATTCGGCCCCCTTGAACTTTGCGACCTTTTGCCACATTTCAGGCTTCAAACATAAAGATATAAAACTGTATTTTTTTGTGAAGAATCAACAACAAGTGGGACACAATCATGAAGTGGAACGACATTTATTGGATATTTAAAACTTTTTTAACAAATCAAAAACTGAAAAATTGGGCGTGCAAAATTATTCAGCCCCTTTACTTTCAGTGCAGGAAACTCTCTCCAGAAGTTCAGTGAGGATCTCTGAATGATCCAATGTTGACCTAAATGACTAATGATGATAAATACAATCCACCTGTGTGTAATCAAGTCTCCGTATAAATGCACCTGCACTGTGATAGTCTCAGAGGTCTGTTAAAAGCGCAGAGAGCATCATGAAGAACAAGGAACACACCAGGCAGGTCCGAGATACTGTTGTGAAGAAGTTTAAAGCCGGATTTGGATACAAAAAGATTTCCCAAGCTTTAAACATCCCAAGGAGCACTGTGCAAGCGATAATATTGAAATGGAAGGAGTATCAGACCACTGCAAATCTACCAAGACCTGGCCGTCCCTCTAAACTTTCAGCTCATACAAGGAGAAGACTGATCAGAGATGCAGCCAAGAGGCCCATGATCACTCTGGATGAACTGCAGAGATCTACAGCTGAGGTGGGAGACTCTGTCCATAGGACAACAATCAGTCGTATATTGCTCAAATCTGGCCTTTATGGAAGAGTGGCAAGAAGAAAGCCATTTCTTAAAGATATCCATAAAAAGTGTTGTTTAAAGTTTGCCATAAGCCACCTGGGAGACACACCAAACGTGGAAGAAGGTGCTCTGGTCAGATGAAACCAAAATGGAACTTTTTTGGCAACAATGCAAAATGTTATGTTTGGCGTAAAAGCAACACAGCTGAACACACCATCCCCACTGTCAAACATGGTGGTGGCAGCATCATGGTTTCGGCCTGCTTTTCTTCAGCAGGGACAGGGAAGATGGTTAAAATTGATGGGAAGATGGATGGAGCCAAATACAGGACCATTCTGGAAGAAAAACTGATGGAGTCTGCAAAAGACCTGAGACTGGGACGGAGATGTGTCTTCCAACAAGAAAATGATCCAAAACATAAAGCAAAATCTGCAATGGAATGGTTCAAAAATAAACATATCCAGGTGTTGGAATGGCCAAGTGAAAGTCCAGACCTGAATCAAATCGAGAATCTGTGGAAAGAACTGAAAACTGCTGTTCACAAATGCTCTCCATCCAACCTCACTGAGCTCGAGCTGTTTTGCAAGGAGGAATGGGAAAAAATGTCAGTCTCTCGATGTGCAAAACTGATAGAGACATACCCCAAGCGACTTACAGCTGTAATCGCAGCAAAAGGTGGCGCTACAAAGTATTAACTTAAGGGGGCTGAATAATTTTGCACGCCAATTTTTCAGTTTTTGATTTGTTAAAAAAGTTTGAAATATCCAATAAATCTCGTTCCACTTCATGATTGTGTCCCACTTTATGTTTGAAGCCTGAAATGTGGCAAAAGGTCGCAAAGTTCAAGGGGGCCGAATACTTTCGCAAGGCACTGTATATATTACACCAGTCAAAAGTTGGGACACATGTACTCATTCAAGGGTCTTTCTTTATTTGACTATTTTCTACATTGCAGAAAAGTAGAGAAGACATCAAAACTATTTAACACATGGAATCATGTAGTAACTAAAAAAGTGTTAAACAAATCAAAATAGATTTTATTTTTGAGATTCTTCAAAGTAGCTACCCTTTGCATTGATGACAACTTTGCACACTCTTGGCATTCTCTCAACCAGCTTCCTGAGGTAGTCACCTGGAATGCATTTCAATTAACAGGTGTGCCTTGTTAAAAGTTAATTTGTGGAATATCTTTCCTTCTTAATGCATTGGAGCCAATCAGTTGTGTTGTGACAAGGTAGGGGTGGTAGACAGAAGATAGCCCTATTTGGTAAAACACCAAGTCCATATTATGGCAAGAACAGCTCAAATAGGCAAAGAGAAACGACAGTCCATCATTACATTAAGAAATGAAGGTCAGTCAATCCGGAACAACTTTGAATGTTTCTTCGAGTGCACTCGCAAAAACCATCAAGCGCGATGATGAAACTGTCTCTCAAGAGGACCGCCACAGGAAAGGAAGACCCAGAGTTACATCTGCTGCAGAGGATAAGTTCATTAGTTACCAGCCTCCGATTGAATCTTAAATAAATGCTTCACAGAGTTGAAGTAACAGACACACTGTTCAGAGGAGACTGCGTGAATCAGACCTTCATGGTCGAATTGCCGCAAAGAAACCACTACTAAAGGACACCAATAAGAAGAAGATGCCTGCTTGTGCCAAGAAACACGAGCAATGGACATTAGACCGGTGGAAATCTGTCGTTTGGTCTGATGAGTCCAAATTTGAGATTCTTGATTTCAACCACCAGAGTAGGTGAACAGATGATCTCCACATGTGTTGTTCCCACCGTGAAGCATGGAGGAGGAGGTGTGATGGTGCTTTGCTGGTAACACTGTCTGTGATTTACATAGAATTTAAGTCACACTTAACCAGCATGGCTACCACAGCATTCTGCAGCGATACGCCATCCCATCTGGTTTGCGCTTAGTGGGACTATCATTTGTTTTTCAACAGGACAATGACCCAACACACCTCCAGGGTGTGTAAGGGCTATTTGACAAAGAAGGAGAGTGATGGAGTGCTGCATCAGGTGACCTGGCCTCCACAATCCCCCGACCTCAACCCAATTGAGATGGTTTGGGATAAGTTGGACCACAGAGTGAAGGGCCAAAAGCGGCCAACAAGTGCTCAGCATATGTGGGAACTCCTTCAAGACTGTTGGAAAAGCATTCCAGGTGAAGCTGGTTGAGAGAATGCTAAGAGTGTGCAAAGCTGTCATCAAGGCAAAGGGTGGCTACTTGATTCCATATGTGTTATTTCATAGTTTTTATATATATATATATATATATATATATATATATATATATATATATATATATATATATACACACACACACACATATACAGTCGTGGGCAAAAGTTTTGAGGATGACACGGAGAATGACACAAATATTAATTTTCACAAAGTCTGCTGCCTCAGTTTGTATGATGGCAATTTGCATTTACTCCAGAATGTTATGAAGAGTGATCAGATGAAGAGTGATCATAACCGCCAACGATAAAAGACAGTACTGTGCAGCCGTCTTCATCAACCTGGCCAAGGCTTTCGACATTGTCAATCACCGTATTCTTATCGGCAGACTCAATACCCTTGGTTTTTATAATGACTGCCTCGCCTGGTTCACCAACTACTTTGCAGACAGAGTTCAGTGTGTCAAATCGGAGGGCATGTTGTCCGGACCTCTGGCAGTCTCTATGGGGGTACCACAGGGTTAAATTCTCTTTTCTCTGTATATCTCAATGATGTCGCTCTTGCTGCGGGCGATTCCCTGATCCACCTCTACGCAGACGACACCATTCAGTATACTTCTGGCCCATCCTTGGACACTGTGCTAACTAACCTCCAAACAAGCTTCAGTGCCATACAACACTTCTTCCGTGGCCTCCAACTGCTCTTAAATGCTAGTAAAACCAAATGCATGCTTTTCAACCATTCGCTGCCCGCACCCGCCCGCCCGACTAGCATCACCACCCTGGACGGTTCCGACCTAGAATATGTGGACAACTATAAACACCTAGATGTCTGGCTAGACTGTGAACTCTCTTTCCAGACTCATATTAAACATCTTCAATCAAAAATCAAATCTAGAATCGGCTTTCTATTTCGCAACAAAGTCTCCTTCACTCGCGCCGCCAAACTTACCCTAATAAAATGGACTATCCTACCGATCCTCGACATCGGCGATGTCATCTACAAAATAGCTTCCAACACTCTACTCAGCAAACTGGATGCAGTCTATCACAGTGCCATCCGTTTTGTTACCAAATCACCTTATACCACCCACCACTGCGTCCTGTATGCTCTAGTCGGCTGGCCCTCGCTACATACTCATCGCCAGACCCACTGGCTCCAGGTCATCTATAAGTCTATGCTAGGTAAAGCTCTGCCTTATCTCAGTTCACTGGTCACGATAACAACACCCACCCGTAGCACACGTTCCAGTAGGTATATCTCACTGATCATCCCCAAAGCCAACACCTCATTTGGCCGCCTTTCCTTCCAGTTCTCTGCTGCCAGTGACTGGAACGAATTGCAAAAATCGCTCACCAACTTTAAACATCAACTATCTGAGCAGCTAACCGATCACTGCAGCTGTACATAGTCCATCTGTAAATAGCCCACCCAATCTACCTACCTCATCCCCATATTGTTTTTATTTTATTTACTTTTCTGCTCTTTTGCACACTCTCTACTTGCACATCATAATCTGCTCATTTATCACTCCAGTGTTAATCTGCTAAATTGTAATTATTCGCTCCTATGGCCTATTTATTGCCTACCTCCTCATGCCTTTTGCACACACTGACTTTTTTTTCCTACTGTGTCATTGACCCATTTATTGTGTTATTGGCTTGTTTATTATTTACTCCATGCGTAACTCTGTGTTGTCTCTGTCACACTGCTTTGCTTCATCTTGGCCAGGTCGCAGTTGCAAATGAGAACTTGTTCTCAACTAGCCTACCTACCCTGCCACAAAAGGACCAGCTGACATCCTGTCAGCGATTCTCTCATTAACACAGGTGTGAATGTTGACGAGGACAAGGCTGGAGATCACTCTGTCATGCTGATTGAGTTCGAATAACACAGTGGAAGCTTCAAAAGGAGGGTGGTGCTTGGAATCATTGTTCTTCCTCTGTCAACCATAGTTACCTGCAAGGAAACACGTGCCGTCATCATTGCTTTGCACAAAAAGGGCTTCACAAGCAAGGATATTGCTGCCAGTAAGATTGCACCTAAATCAACCATTTATCGGATCATCAAGAACTTCAAGGAGAGCGGATCAATTGTTGTGAAGAAGGCTTCAGGGAACCCAAGAAGGTCCAGCAAGCGCCAGGACCGTCTCCTAAAGTTGATTCAGCTGCGGGATTAGGCACCACCAATACAGAGTTTGCTCAGGAATGGCAGCAGGCAGGTGTGAGTGTATCTGCACGCACAGTGAGGCGAAGACATTTGGAGGATGGCCTGGTGTCAAGAAGGGCAGCAAAGAAGCCACTTCTCTCCAGGAAAAACATCAGGGACAGACTGATATTCTGCAAAAGGTAAGTACTGGGGTAAAGTGATTTTCTCTGATTAACCCCCTTTCCGATTGTTTGGGGCAGCCAGAAAAAAGCTTGTCCGGAGAAGACAATGTTGAGCACTACCATCAGTCCTGTGTCATGCCAACAGTAAAGCATTCTGAGACCATTCATGTGTGGGGTTGCTTCTCAGCCAAGGGAGTGGGCTCACGCACAATTCTGCCTAAGAACACAGCCATGAATAAAGAATGGTACCAACACATCCTCCGAGAGCAACTTCTCCCAACCATCCAGGAACAGTTTGGTGACAAACAATGCCTTCTCCAGCATGATGGAGCACATTGCCATAAGGCAAAAGTGATAACTAAGTGGCTCGGGGAACAAAACATCGATATTTTGGGTCCATGGCCAGGAAACTCCCCATACCTTAATCCCATTGAGAACTTGTGGTCAATCCTCAAGAGGCAGGTGGACAAACAAAAACCCACAAATTCTGACAAACTCCAAGCATTGATTATGCAAGAATGGGCTGCCATCAGTCAGGATGTGGCCCAGAAGTTAATTGACAGCATGCCAGGGCGCATTGAAGGGGTCTTGAAAAAGAAGGGTCAACACTGCAAATATTGACTCTTTGCATCAACTTCATGTAATTGTCAATAAAAGCCTTTGACACTTATGAAATGCTTGTAATTATACTTCAGTATTCCAAGTATATCGTAACTCTGACACTGAAGCAGCAAACTTTGTGTAAATTAATATTTGTGTCATTCTCAAAACTTTTGGCCACGACTGTACACACACATGATCATCAGATAACTGCAGATATAACAGTAGTCCTGATAACCAGACAGGTTTGAGGCTTTATTCCCCCCCCCCCACTGATGACGACCTCCCCCTCACCAATTTTCCCCTCTGTTGGGCCGAGCGCGTCTCCCGCAGGGCGAAGACGTTCCCGCACACCGAGATCTCCCGCCACACGCCTGGCGCCGGCTCCGACACAAAGTCTCCCGCCGGGTGCATCACCAGCACGCCATTGGTGGTCAGGCCGTCCATCAAGCCGTCTGACGTTCGCCATTTGGCAGCCCGCTCCTGAGAGACCCACACACAAACAGACAGACAGAGAGCCAAGGTGAGGGACAGTGATGGATAAAAGCAGAGATAGATAAAGAGAGAGATAAGGGGGTAGAAGGAGAGGAAGAGGCAGAAAGAGAGTAAGGGAGAGGGAGAGAGCGAGAGAGAGAGAAAATAAACAGCTAACATTGCTTTTCTGCACTGCTATATTTAGACCAGAGTAGGACCACTATACTGACGAACACACAGCAATGCACACGCACACATAAACATTGCAGGGCATTCAGTCCCTGCAGTGGCAGTGTTATGATATTTTCTGTCAGTGGGCATACCTTTCAAAGCAGGCATGACGACAAGCCATTCAACCAGTGTTATTGTATAAGCCTTTCAGAACATTTATGTCCCAATATTTTGAATAAACTTCCTTTCTACCTCCATCCATCCATCTATCCCTCTCTCTCTCTCTCTCTCCCCCTCTCTCCCGCTCTCCATCCCTCCTACTCTCTCTCCATCCCTCGCTCCCTCTCCACCTCCACAGTAGCAGTGGGCCGAGCTGCCTGCCTGACTCCGCTGTCTGCCAAGGACATTGTGTGTGTGCCAGTTGTAGAGGAGGGAGCCGTGCGGAGGTTATTCAGCCTTCGCTTCATTGACAGCAGCTAGCAGCTCTTGAGGGTTCTGAGGTTTCTCTCCTGTATGTCTTGCACCGGCCACATGCTATGATGCTAAGATGAATTACGCAAGTCTATGTGGTGGGGTTAGGTTAGTCATCCGGATGTTATCGCATGATGATGTCACGACGTGGACACAATGTCCTATTTGTTTGTCCTTTGCAGTGTCAAAAAGGTCGCATGTGGTGTCATGCTATCGTTGTCATCGATGCCATCATTTTGTTGTATATCTGTAGTCATCGAAAACCATTTTCAGTATAAACACTTATTTCTTGTGTGATATCCACTAAAGCATATGTAAGTATATCATAACTCTGTCTGGTATATGAACTATCCTGTCATTGCCCTTGGTCACTGTTGGCACGCGACGAACATTGACCAGTCAATCGTTTCAAAAACATTACCGCCTTCCTTCATCTAATCCAATATGGCCGCCATTCCTGCCCCTCATAATCAAATGCTAGTGGAGGTCAGTGGCCGACTGGCGGTGTGGCAGCACAGTGTGTCTGACTCTGACCCTAGGGCCGACTCCCATCGATGGAGATGAGTACAGCTGGACTCCTGCCTCCAATGTCTTCCACAATGACAATGGCCCCCTCTCCCTTCACCCCCCCCCAAATGGCCTTCCCATCTCTCCCGTGCCAACTCTCTCTCTTTCTCCATTTACACTCCATGTTCATCTCGCAGAACCCCTTCGATAACTCATTCCCTGTATGGGCGAGGGGGATGGGGGAAGACAGGGAGAAGGGGGGGAACTGAGTGCCTCTGCCAGAATGGATCAAACACAAGCAACCCCCCTCTACTTCACTGCACTGGACCACTGCACTGTAATTTTAATGCAGTGTATTGTTGTGTTTGCTGATTGGAGTGGTTTTCAGCAAACACTCACACTCCCATGCACACGTGCGGGCAAGCACACGCACACACACAAACACAAGCGTATGTGCACATACTTGCACGCAGATATAGACAGAAGTGTTTGACGGATACAGTTACATATCGGGATATTATTTTTGCACTAGTTGGCTGTAGCGGCACCAAAACTGCAGTATTTTTCCTTCATAGCTTGTTCTTCATCTTCTTTTTAAATTAGGGAGCCAATTTGTTTTCAGCACTTTTATTTCCGTGACTGATCAATACTAGTTTTCTTATGGCTCTCTCTTGTCCCCCTGCAGCGGACATATACCGTATGGTGGGAAATAGGTTTGGGACATCAAATCGCAATAAAATCACAGTATTGAATCATAACACAGTACATACAGAAGTGTGAGAATCGTGAGCATCACAACACATAACGTATCGGCGCCGAAGTATCGTGATAGTATTGTATCGTGAGGTCGCTGGCAATTCCCAGCTCTAACACACACGTCACTCACATACCCCAATAAACGCATGTGCGTATCTGTACTTAACTATTTATATTTTGGACAACTTTTTACTCCACTATATTCCTAAAGAAGATATGTACCTTTTTATTCCCATACCTTTTCTTGACACTCAAAAGTACTTGTTACGTTTCAAATACTCAGGAAGGACAGCAATATTGTCCAATTCACACATCTATCAATATAACGCGTTGTCCTCCCTACTGCCTCTGATCTGGCGGACTCACTAAACACAAATACTTCATTTGTAAATGATGTCTGAGTGTTGGAGTGTGCCCCTGACTGTCCGTAAATTAAGACAATTGTGCCGTCTAGTTTACTTAAAACTTCTTTGGGATAGGGGACAGCATTTTCACTTTTGGATGAATAGCGTGCCCAGAGTGAACTGCCTCCTACTCAGTCCCAGATGCTAATATATGCATATTATTATTAGTATTGGATAGAAAACACTCTGAAGTTTCTAAAACTGTTTGAATGATGTCTGTGAGTATAACAGAACTCATATGGCAGGCAAAAACCTGAGAAAAAGTTTGTAGTTTTTGAACTTATCCCTATCGAATACACAGTGAGATATGGGTCAAATTGCACTTCCTAAGGCTTCCACTAGATGTCAACCATCTTTAGAACGTTGTTTCAGGCTCTTACTCTGAAGTGGTGCTGTGGCAGAGTGTCACAGGCTCAAGACGCCCGGTCACGAGAGCTAGCTCTCGTTCCATGGCTTTTCTACAGACAATGGAATTCTCCGGTTGCAACATTATTGAACTTTTATGATAAAAACATCCTAAAGATTGATTCTATACTTAGTTTGACAAGTTTCTTCGACCTGTAATATAACTTTTTGAACGTTTCGTCCGAATGGACCAGATCGCGCTTTTGGATTTGTTTACCAAACACCCTAGCAAAAGAAGCTATTGGACATAAATGATGGACATTATCGAACAAAACAAGCATTTATTGTGGAACTGCGATTCCTGGGAGTGCATTCTGATGAAGATCATCAAAGGGAAGTGAATATTTATAATGTTATTTATGAATAATGTTGACTACCCAACATGGTGAATATTTCTCTGGCTGGTTTGGGCTCTGAGCGCTGTTCTCAGATTGTGCTTTTTCGGTAAAGTTTTTGTTGAAATCTGACACAGCGGTTGCATTAAGGAGAAGTGTATCTAAAGTTCTATGTATAATAGTTGTATTTTCATCAACATTTATTATGAGTATTTCTGTGAATTCATGTGGCTCTCTGCAATATCACTGCATGTTTTAGAACTATTGAACGTAACACACCAATGTAAAATAAGATTTAGGGATATAAATATGAACTTTACCGAACAAAACATACATGTATTGTGTAACATGAAGTCCTATGAATGTTATCTGATGAAGAACATCAAAGGTTAGTGATTCATTTTATCTCTATTTCTGCTTTTTGTGACTCCACTCTTTGGCTGGAAAAATGGCTGGGATTTTCTGTGAGTTGGTGGTGACCTAACATAATCGTTTGTGGAGCTTTCGCTGTAATGCATTTTTGAAATCAGACACTGTGGCTGGATTAAAGAGAATTTTATCTTTAAAATGGTACCTAATACTTGTATGTTTGAGAAATTGGATTTATGAGATGTCTGTTGATTTGTATTTGGCGCCCTGCAATTTAATTGGTTTGGCGAGGGGTTCTGGCTAGTGGAACAGGGTTCCCCAGTCCTAGACAGGTTTAACATAAGGAATTTGAAGTCTAGCATTTACTTTTACTCTAGTATGACAATTGAGTACTTTTTCCATCACTGTACATTTAAAACCAGATACTTCTATACTTTTACTCAAGTAGTATTTTACTGGTTGACTTTCACTTTTACTTGACTCATTTTCTATTAAGGAATCTTTACTTTTCCTCAAGTATGACAATTGAGTACTTTCCCCACCACTGCACACATACACTGTATCAATTTAATCACGGCTCCTTGATTCCCATAATTCCCATTTCTCTGCAGTTTGAGCGAACGTGTGTGTATAGAATCCAACAATGCTGTCATAAATCCAATCCATTAAAAAAGCCGTGTCCCTCAGAGCCTGAAAGCAAATGCGGCCTGGCAGTCCCGGACGTGTGTCTATTGATATTTACCATTGATAGTCTTATCTCTAAACAAAGTGAGGCTAGGGCTGTTTTTGTGGTTGGGCGCTGGGCCAACCAGCCAATGAGAGGCAATAGCCCTAAGGCGAAGAAGACGCACCAGTGGAATGTGTGTGTGTGTGTGTGTGTGTGTGTGTGTGTGTGTGTGTGTGTGTGTGTGTGTGTGTGTGTGTGTGTGCGCGCGCGCGCATAGGATGGGGCCAAGAGATTTCAATTTTTTTTTACCAGTACAGACGGGTAATTTGTGTATGAATATACACCTCGAATAAATATTGCCCAAGAAGTAGACCACATGGTGAACATTCACACACCCACTAACAACTCCTACACACCACACCACCATTTCCTCCAGGACTTCAATCAATCTCCACAGTATATCACACGTGGTGACGCTCATCACCGCGATGACACGGTCGGGGTGTGATGTCGCCCATGCTGTCACTCACACTGTGGCCATCACCGCGACTCACCCCCAGGAAGATGTTTTTGGAGGAGTCGAAGCCGGCGGCGTAGATGCGGGCCGTGTAAGGGGCGTTGCGCTCGCACATTATGCGGCACGCGTAGCGGGAGATTGTGCTCTGGGCCGACTGCCCCCCTCCTCCTCCTCCGACCCCCTCGCCTGCCGCCCCCTGGACCTGCCACCCACCGCCACCACCACTGGTGCTGCTGCCCGCTGTGTCCGTCACCACAAAGTCAATCATGCTCTCTGTAGAACGCCCGATCTGTAGGGCGAGGTAGGCCATAGGAGATAGAGGGAGATTCATGGTTAATAGAATTATAGAAAAAAGTACAGTAGAATAGAGTAGAATAGAATTGAATAGAATAGGGTATATGAGTAGAAACATGTCTTTGGGGAGGAGGGTGGTAGAAAAACTCAATTCCATTTCAATCCCACTGAAGTCAGGGTATCATCTGGAGTGTTGTGGAGAAATGCCCACAACATACCAGCAAACAAGTTTTGTTTCCTCCCAGGCTGCCAGGAGATAACATGGCAGCCTTGTCACAGCCCCTGGTTGGAGAGAGAGAGCAGACAGATGAACAGATGGGACCGCAGCCCTGGAGCCTGCAGCACCTCAGATCCATTCTGCCCGCAGGAGTTTGGACTCCTTCATTCATCACTGGGATGAGAGATAGACAGCTAGAGCAGTCTGTCGCTGTCCGAAAGGAGAGTGGGAGGGGAGAGTGGGAGTCTGCTATCTAACACACAGGAAATAAACCCTCTCCTCGCTCCTCTTCTGACGGTGTGCGCCCCCCAAACAGTACCCTTATTCCTTATGTGATGCACAGACGTTGACCCCTATGGGCACTGGTCAAAAGTAGAGCACTAAATAGGAAATGTCATTTAGGATGCACACACTCTGTTGTCAGTTTCCAGGTCATTGTCGTGCTGAAGTGTTGGGGCTCTGGCTGACTTGGCATGTCATGTGTAGGTAATATAAAAGAGGACTCACCTGAAACATGTCTGTGTTGGTGTCATGAGTGTACTCTACAATGACCGAGTGACTCCTGGACAGGGTGTAAGAGATGCTGTGCTGGCTTTTGTTGCTGAGGGCCTGTTGATGCAGAACACACACATATACAGGAACCAGGTCATACGGCCAGCTACTCAGGAAAGGGCATCCCAAAAGTTTTGCCTGCTTGGAAATGTATTAGTACCATATGTGGTAAGCGTTGATATAAACAGAGTCGTACATACAGTTTGTACTTTTCATTCCTGCACACAGAACATTTCTAGAGTTAATGAGTAAACATTTCTAGAATTATTAAATAGTGTTTCAAACTGTGAAAGACTGTCTAAATCTAATGTGATTTAGACAGTGACATCTCACCTTTGACACCAGAGGGGTGGAGACATTGTGGATGACATCAGGTTTGACCCCGTTGGCTTTGGGTCTCTTGTAGAGGGCCAGGCGACTTCTCCTTCGCCCCTTGTCCCCATTGGCCAAGGAACCATTGTGCCTGAGTACAGTATGGGCCATAATATAACACACTTTTTCAATATACAACCAAATATACTTTACATTTGTATTAGTTGGCAGCCTATCTTCCCCATTCAGTTGGGATTGAGGCTTGCATGTATTGTCCTAATACATATAATTGGATCTACACAACAAATTAGACAACAACTTTAGACTACCTATGAGATGTGAACATGTGACACACTTTGGGGTAAACTATTCCTTTAAAACTGGACCAAATGGCTTGAATCTCAATCCATAAAGATTAATTTGGTTCTGAGGGGAATATTCCCTATATGGGTTAGTCTGCCTATGTCCTGCCTATTACCTTCCCATGTCATGATTGGATAGGGCTCATAAAATGTCTGCAGCTGGCATTACACTCCCTCTTAATAAAATCCATAGAATATTCAGCCTTACTCATTATCCACAATTATTATATACCATCACTGTATGAGTGAGTAAGACATGAGTCTACAATTCTCTCTCTCTCCCTCTCTCTCTCGGCAGTTGAGGGTGTAATTTGCCTATTCTGCCCCATGACTCTTACAATGGCATCATTGTAAGGGAGTCAAATGAGCTCTTTTTTTTTATGAGCCACTGAAACGGAAAGAAAGATAGATACTGTGTGTGTCTAGGAGCTGCAAGGGCTAGTCTTTTTGGCTTTGTAAAGAAGGTAGGAAGGGGGGTTTCTTCTAACTGACAAGGATAGCTTAAGAGTGTACACACAACCACTGAGACTTATGAGTCCATATAAATAACGCTTCTTCAAGGCATGGCGTGTATAACACAGTCTGGGATGAGATGAATGGTATGGGCAACTGTTGTACATATTAACCACTGTTGAAGACACATAAGCAAACACGCACAGAAACACCCACCCACCAACACACACACACACAGAGGGACAGGTAACCCACCCTAAGACGATGAGCTCCCCGTATTTGACGGGCTCCTTGTCCCCGGGGAAGAGTCCGTCGTGGGGCGTGGAGCATGAGCCCAGGGGAGGCGAGGGCTGGCTCTTGTTGCAGGACGGGCGCAGCTCCAGTGAGGGCGGGGGACACAGGGCCTCCGAGCTACCCTCCAAAACCATGCCCGCCGGCCACAATGTGGGCTCACAGCTGGGAGGGAGAGAAGAGGGAGGGAGCGAAAGGCAAGGGAGAGAGCGAGAGAGACAGAAAGAGATATAAGAGACACTCAAGACAATCAGTGCACCAAGACAAGGATACAGCTGTAGGCAGTCACCGATGTATCATCAGCGCATCAAAGAGTTAAATATTCAAATATACATGGCCTTTAAACAAAGACGCAGCATTTGTGGTCCTACTCAGACAGTCATCACGATGCTGTCGCTATACTTAGAAGTTTAATTGTCATACTGCATTATGTGACAAAACAGAAGTACTCTCTTTTCTTTGCTGACTTGGTGCATTTGCAGAGTGTGTGTGTGTGGGCGTGTGTGTGTGTGTGTGTGTGTGTGTGTGTGCGCGCGCACGCTAGACAGGCAAAACGAATAGGACTAGATGGGTACAAGTGAGCCAAGCATTTTCACGCAGGCAGTTAAACGCCTAAATCTACAGCCTCAGCTTGTACCACATTGTGTCTCTGTCTGACATATCCTACCATTGTTAAATGAACTCAAGTTCTATGGCCATTGGCAAGTGTTACTATAGTCCTTTGTAGGGCCAAGAATCACTCAAAACAAGAGAACATGTTTCCCAAAGCTTTTAAAGTTAACAACCAGATAACCATCAATCGATGTTCTGTCGTGTCCGAGATTCTTAACAAACCCTGTGAGAGCTGCAACTTTTCTCTGGGTTCAACATGATTGGTTTTCAGTTTTTACAAAAGGTTTATGGCTGCCTGGCTGGCTGTGGCATTTCAATGGTTCGATTGGGAGCACTGTCAAATGAAAACAAGCACTTGGCATTAAAGGAATTGGATTAAAAATAGTTTTTTATGATAGTCTAATGCAATTGTATAATAGCACAGGGATACATTCTAGTGGTGCTTTACAGAAACAAGCATCACATCACATGAATTGTGAATAAAGGAAAGATAATGATCTCCTCAAACAGTGGGTGTCCATATACAGTAAAATGTCTATTTACATTCAAATCCCTTGACATTTGCAAATGTACACAAGTCAAAAAAAAAAAATCTCTGCATTCCCTGTCTGTGTTGGCAATGAGGCAAACACAGGTTCTATGCCAATGTTTATTATAAATACCCTATTATCAATCAAAAGTGGGCGAGACCACCTACACCACGAATCCAATGAAGCCAGTGACATCACACAGCCAGCCATAACAGACCAATGCCTTGTTCACTCTTTATGGATCATGAACATGGCATACCTACACAACAACAACAAAAACATGTTATGGTTATAAACAGACTGGAATTCCAACTCTGCTATATGTTATCTTCCCCCAGAAGTACAAATTGTCTGATCACAGAAATAGATTAACTAGAACTGACATTCTCATTCTGTCTATGTGTCTGATATCCTATATAATCTTGAGTTTGGGCAGTCCAACCTCAAAGCCCCATCCCTCAAAATGAACGGCCAGACCAGACAAGAACATGGGGACCACAGCTGTTCCGGCGAGTTGTCAATTGCATCACGATGTGAACATTAGACTTTATTCGATATAAACACGTCTAATCGGAGGCCAACACAGAGAACATCCCCTCGTAATGAGATGATGGACGACAGAGAGCAGATTTAGGCAGGCGGTCGCCATTTCATTACGGCTCTCCATTGCTATGGCTGGGAGATGGAGTGTTATAGGAGTAGGATGGAGAGAAAGAATGGACACAGGGGAGGTAAAGGGAGTGAAAGAAAGAGGGAGGGGAGGGGTTGAGTAGGGAGAGGAGGATGAGACTGAAATAGAAAAACCATGGCGGCATGGCTGGATGGATGGATGGAGGAGGAGGATTGAGAGGTGGAGAGAAATGAGAGGTGGAGATACAAGGTACCTTGCACTGATGTGTACAAGCACAGACAGACCTAAAGCATGACACTAAAACCAAAGGGCAAAATGGGAAACCAGAGATGGGCAATGAGAATAGGAGGGATGGAGGCAGACAGACAACGGGACAGAGAGGGGACACACGGTGTGCGTGGGCGGTGTGTGTGTGAGACAGTGTGTGTGTGCGCATGCTCGCCGGTGCAGGGGTTTGGCAGGGTGATGGATTACCTGTTCTCTGCCACGCACTTTCTAATCAACCCACTGCCACAACCTGGGAGTGGAGAGAGACAGAGAGAGAGAGAGAGAAAAAGAGAGAGAGAGAGAGAGAGGTAGAGGGTGGGAGGGGGTTATTGAGAGAAAGAGACAGAGGAACAAAGAAAATCTGTGTGACAAAGGAAGACAAAGGGAAATGGAATAATAGAGAGAGAGAGATAAAGAGAGATAGAAATGCAGTCCACAGTAAAAGACTGGGATGGTAGCTATAGAGACCGGAAAGGAATAGCGACCACCGATAATACACAGGTCAACAGACACAAAGGAAAACAATGAAATATAGCGACGTGTTTCACGATTTCCATTGCAGTTATTACACAGGGTATCACAACGTAATCTAAAGTTTGTTATATTATCTTTGGTTGGTTTCATTAAGAACATTCTTCAACCTAAGCTCCCCCTTTCTCCAAATGTCTCCCTCCCTCACTCTTCTTCACCACAATTCACCCACAATTCTCTCTCCTCCTACTGCAGAGGAAGGGTGAGTGTGTGTGGGTGAGAGAGAGAGAGAGAGAGAGAGAAAATGAGAGAGGAGTGAAATGGAGGGGTGAAGCTCTTCCATCTCCATCCAGTAACAAATGAACAGAGAGCTAAATATACACACCAGGAAGTGATCTCAGGAATAAAATATGAATTCCTGACAACATTGATCACATTTTACTCCTTTCCAGACATCTTTTTGCACTTATTTTTTAATTTTCTCCCATATCTGGAGAAATGTAGCCATATCAATTGCATACGATTATAGAGGCAACAATTTCCATTCACTGATGGTTTGTGGTTTAACATTTGTAGCAGTGGTGAAACCGAAAAAGAGAGTTCTTCTACCTGGAACCAAAAGGGGTTATTCAAAGGGTTATCCAAGGGGGACAGCCCAAAAACCCGTTTTGGTTCTAGATAGCACCTTTTTTTTCTCTCAGAGTGTACTGCAGTGAATTCCATGGTATTGCCTCGTGTCAGCTTCGTCCTGATACCGGATATCACTGGGAATACATTTCCCGCTGCACATGACCGTACTGTCAGGGTAGCTGTGATACTATCTGCAACATTTTATCGTGGTATGCAACCCGACGAAAACATGGTAACGAGGGACTCCGATTTAGCACCTTGCTAAGAAAAGCCAGATGTTTGGCAGGAGATAAACTGAGATATGCCGTAACTCTACTCTACTGGTATGTTTAAATTCATATCACCACCACCACAATTCCCAAACATGTCCAATGCTAGCTGACAGAGGCTATCTAACCTACACAGTATGCACAGGCACATGAGGACATACGACACTGTCGGAAAAAACCTGAGTTATTGCATTGATTGCCAGTCAATTGTCGGTCATGGTCTATGGTGGCCAAGGTGTCACCTGTTATCGAAGCAGACACAAAGCCCGATAGCACTGGTGTTGTGTACTAATGGGCCTGCCTGATAAAGTCTGTGACCGGGCTAGTGCTGTGCAGTGCAGTGGGTGCTATGATGCCATTAATGGAGAGGGAACAACATACTACCTCAGAGACTGAGAGAAAGTGTGTGTGCGCGTGTGAGATTGTGTGTGTGTCTTTCCAACAAACTTCAAGAGGGTTCCACCTTCACCAGGTTAGAAAAATCACTCACACAATATTCTACACTAGGAGACAAATATTCTGAGTAAAGAAATCCTCCTTTCACATCAAGCTGGCACACAGGCATAATAGAGCCTGTGGTATCCCAATAGAGTGCTTAGTCAAACTCGGAGACAACAACAGCGACAACAACATCATCCATTACCAGGTTCAACCATCCATCCCATACTACATCTTAGTCCAAGTTTTTTGTCTGTATCTTCTCGGAAAAGGGGCCCTTGTTCAGTGACAACACATTGTATTCCCCCAGAGTCACATTGGGGTATCTTTGCCAGGTGTTATTTACATTTTTTTAGGTAATTGATTATCGGTTCCAAGCACCCTTTTTACATGTTCAGAGTTGAGGATGTTCTCTTCCTTTACTGAGACTACTCTTTGTCAGGTTAAAATGGGTTCATATCTCAATAGCTAAAATGCACAGGGTTAATATACGTATATCTCAATGGTTCAAATGGCTTCGGCCTACACTTGGCCTAAGGTTCCCCTTAAGACTTCGTAGTATTTTGTCGGTAAGTATACGTTATGTAATCTCTCTGTGTTATTGCCACCTCCACCTACCTGCTTGACCCCTCTGGCTTTACAAGAAGACACACAGGTGGGCCGCTCAGTTACCTCATCACCTCTTCACCGATACCACACACACACTCTGACTCACCCTCTCTCTCTCTCTCACCCTCTCTTTTTCTCCTTTCCTCAATACTCACCCTCTCGCTATCCCACTCTCCTCTCTTCCTCTCTCCCCCGTCACTTGTCCTCACTGTCTTTCTCTTTCTCTATCCCTCTCTCGCTCTCTCTTTCTCTCAGTCTGTCTCTCTCTCTTTCTCCCACGTGTCACAGCAGACAACCAGCTTACGGACTGCCTGTACGAGTAAGCATCAGTCATGCAGGATTCATCTGTGCGACTGTAGACAGAAGTCCATTTAACAAGACTGTGAAGCACGCATTTTGAATGGGATTATGCTTAAGTGTGAGGAATTTACTCATTAGGATTGTCTGTATTTACTCTTTGAAGTTGTAAACAGTATTAATGAAGTTGTGTATTTACCCTATAGGGGGAAGAGGAAGAATAGGAGGAGGAACAGGGGCAGGCAAAAGAGAAACAAAACAGACAGATTCCCAGTAGGCTCTAGCGAGGACACAGCAGGAGAACATCGAGGCCTCTTTAACAAGCACAGCAAGACCACAGCAAAACTACAGTACATGATGGGGAATAGGAAACTGGTTATATATAACATACAAATTGAGAACGAGATATGAGATGCTGCAAACCTGTGTGTGTGTGTGTGTGTGTGTGTGTGTGTGTGTGTGTGTGTCCATAATGTCTACTGTATACACACCATCATATACATGTAAACAGTACCAGTCCAAAGTTTGGACACACCTTCTCATTCAAGGGTTTTTCTTTATTTTTATTATTTTCTACATTGTAGAATAATAGTGAAGACATCAAAACTATGAAATAACACATATGGAATCATGTCGTAACCAATAAAGTGTTAAAAAAATCTAAATATATTTTATATTTGAGATTAAAGTAGCCACCGTTTGCCTTGATGACAACTTTGCACACTCTTGGCATTCTCGCATCCAGCATCACCTGGAATGATTTTCCAACAGTCTTGTAGGAGTTCCCACATATGCTGAGCGCTTGTTAGCTGATTTTTCTTCACTCTGTGGTCCAACTTAGCCCAAACCATCTCAATTGGGTTGAGGTCGGGTGATTGTGGAGGCCAGGTAATTTGATGCAGCACTCCATCACTCTCCTTCTTGGTCAAATAGCCCTCACACAGCCTGGAGGGATGTTGGGTCATTGTCCTGTTGAAAAACAAATGATAGTCCCACTAAGCGCAAGCCAGATGGGATGGGGTATTGCTGCAGAATGCTGTGGTAGCCATGCTGATTAAGCGCGTCTTGAATTCTAAATAAATCACAGACCGTGTCACCAGCAAAGCACCCCAACACACTCACACCTCCTCTTCCATGATTCACGGTGGGAACCACACCTACTCTGCGTCTCACAAAAACACGGCGGTTGGAGCCAAAAATCGCAAATTTGGACTCATCAGATTTCCACCGGTCTAATATCCATTGCTCGTGTTTCTTGGCCCAAGCAAGTCTCTTCTTCTTATTGGTGTCCTTTAGTACTTTTTTTCCCCCAGCAATTCGACCACGAGTTGAAATTTTCCAGATTGACTGACCTTTATGTCTTAAATTAATAATGGACTGTCATTTCTCTTTGCTTATTTGAGCTGTTCTTGCCATAATATGGACTTTTACCAAACAGGGCTATCTTCTGTATACCACCCCTACCTTGTCACACAACTGATTGGCTCAAAGCATTAAGGAAATAAATTCTACAAATTGACTTTTAACAAGGCACACCTGTTAATTGAAATGCATTCCAGGTGACTACCTCATGAAGCTGGTTGAGAGAATGCCAAGAGTGTGTAAAGCTGTCATCAAGGCAAAGGGTGGCAACTTTGAAGAATCTCAAATATAATCTTTTAATTTGTTTAACACGTTTTTGGTTGCTATGTGATTTCATATGTGTTATTTCATAGTTTTGATGTCTTCACTATTATTCTACAATGTAGAAAATTGTTTTAAAAAAAATGAATAACCCTGGAATGAGTAGGTGTGTCCAAACTTTTGACTGGTGCTGTATTTATATTCCAGACTCTGACATTGCTTGTTCTAATATTTTTTTATATTTCTTAAGTCTATGCTTTGTATTGTTAGGTAGGCTATTACTGCACTGTTGGAGCTAGGAACAAAAGCATTTCACTAAACCTGCGATAACATTTGCAAAATATGTGTACGAGACCAATACATTTGGATTTGATTTGTGTGTGTGAGTGTTTGTGTTATACTGTGCACATAATACAGTATATGGCAAATTAACACAGATTTGTTAGACTGGGACCTTTGTTAATTTCTAAGATCTTTATCTATACAGCTTATTTTATCTTAAACAATGATATATATTTTTGTGTGTGTTGGACAAGAGGCCATAATGGAACCAAACCTGCTCAATAATATTTTTACACTTCCAGGTTCCACAATGTATACTTGCACTCCAAAGTCTGAGGGAGTTGTGAGCCATCTTGTTCCCCATTACCATCATGCGTATAGGATTTTGTTTTCTCAGCAAGCAGGCCTCCCCAAATAACATAATTTGCCAAACACCTAACCAGAATAAATAGGCTATGCTCAGAGTCCTTCAGCTATGCGATAAGGCTAAGCTAAACATATGTAATATAAACCAACGAAGCTACACACTGACTTGGGCACTGAGAACATGATCATGGCTGGTTCTGCTCTGTGCCTTCAAGGGCCAGATTGCAGAGGATTGCGTGTCCCTCTGTTATGCTCACGACGGACGCCTATGATCGCTATAGCCAAGGAGACGCAATAATTTTAATCAAGGACTTGTCATTTTGCTCATTATAATCATAGCCGTAATAGCATGGAAGATGACATTTCAGTTGGATATAAAAATTGCAGCTATTAAAACCTTGTTTTAATGTAGGCTTGATGAAAGAACCATCGCACGAAAAAAATATGTTGGGCTATATTAAAAAATGACATGTTATGGTGAAAAGTGATTATGATGGGCAGGTAATTACAATATCTTTAGGCCTACTGAGGTTAGTGTTTTTTTTAATAGCCTACCCATTGTAATAATTGCTTATTTGTTTTAACGTTTCTCTGCTCCATAGCACAGCAGTCTTTGAGGCAGGGAAGTACACGAGGGAATCCACTGCACAGACAATAAATACTACAATAACAAGACATCGCCACGCACGCAAGCACACACGCAGAGACAACAGAATAGCCTATCCGATCTGCTATCATGAATGTAAGAAAATAAAAAAAGACATAAGACGGGCCAATTGTCAAACCACTTCAGCACCGAAACACACATTGATGGACAGTAGCCTAATTGAACAGGTTGGCAAATTAATCAATAAATACCCGCTAATGTGTGCCGAAGGAGGTCCGTTAGATTTTTTTATTCCCTTTTGGATTGTGTCAATCCCCGTGCGGCCTCAATATCGGACGTCGTGCCGTTGTTAAAACACCACCTGCGAAGGTATGTTGGATGGAACAACCATTGGACCCGACAGTCGGCATTGCCTCTCCGTTGTCATCGGGTACATCGGAGACTGCGAGATGCTCTTTCCTCCCGGAGACTATTCGTGGTCCAGACAGCCCGTTGTCACGCCCATCTCTCTTTAGCGCAAAAAACACAGGAGTAACGCCGACACGCCATCGCCCACATTATTGCCTCTCTGCGGTTGATCAGGATTCCGCGATTCTTGCGTAAGATTTGCACAATGTGCTGGCTCCACCTACCTGCTGATCCCAGCCCATGCGCATGATGCTTGTACAGTACAGTTGGTAGGCTACTGTAAAGAGGCGCTGTTCAGGAAGGTACAGTTGCCAAGGCAGTGTGTAGATTATTCTGTGTGAATGATCATGTATTTTTTTTTTTAAAGAAACACCTCTAGCTCTATATTATAGGGAGATGTGAAAATAGAGGTTGTAAAATTGAAGAAAGAGCAATCTGTTGACTTGCTTAAAAACGTATGTGCTACCACTTTCCAAGGGAAAATAACAGAAAATACACTACATGGCCAAAAGTCTACATTTAAACAAGTCAGTTAGTCAAATGTCTGCCCTGCTACAGCTTCCCAGGTCACCTGTAAGTGCTGTTATGGAATGGAATGGAAACTTATAGGAGCAACAACGGCTCAGCCCTGAAGTGGTAGGCCACACAAGCTCACAGAACGAGTGTTGAGTGTTAAAGCGTTTAGCGTGTAAAAAATCATCTGTTCTCGGTTGCAACACTCACTACAGAGATCCAAACGGCCTCTGGAAACAACGTGTTTGTCCTGACCTTCATGAAATGGGTTCCAGGTGAAGCTGGTTGAGAGAATGCCAAGAGTGTGCAAAGCTGTCATCAAGGCAAAGGGTGGCTACTTTGAAGAATCTCAAAGGTAAAATGTATTTTGATTTGTTTAACACTTTTTTGGTTACTACATGATTCCATTTGTGTTATTTCATAGTTTTGATGTCTTCACTATTATTCTACAATGTAGAAAACAGTAAAAAATAAAGAAAAACCCTGGAATGAGTAGGTGTGTCCAAACTTTTGACTGGTACTGTATAAAAAAAGCATACCAGTTTCATTTTATGGACCAAAAAATGTACAGCTGTTTTTCAATTGAATTATTAAACAAAATTCTTGCAAACATTATAATGTTATTTATATGGGGGATACAACCATCCTGTTCTGAAGATTTTGTTGTGAAGAGACAGAATCATTAGATGTCGTCTTGTTTTGGTACTGTCCAAAATGTATGTAGCTTGTTTTTGGTCTCAGGTTTGGGAATGGCTGAAGAATTGCAACATTTACCTTGAGTCTTCTTGGGTATGACACTACAAGCTTGGCACAGCTGTATTTGGGGAGTTTCTCCCATTCTTCTCTGCAGATCCTCTCAAGCGCTGTCAGGTAGGATTGGTAGCTTTGATGCACAGCTATTTTAAGGTCTCTCCAGAGTAGAGGTCGACTGATTAATCGGAATGGCCGATTAATTTTTGGACACCTTTATTTAACTAGGCAAGTCAGTTAAGAACACATTCTTATTTTCAATGACGGCCTAGGAACGGTGGGTTAACTGCCTTGTTCAGGGGCAGAACGACAGATTTTTACCTTGTCAGCTCTGGGATTCAATCTTGCAACCTTACGGTTAACTAGTCCAACGCTCTAACCACCTGCCTCTCAATGCACTCCACGAGGAGCCTGCCTGTTACGCGAATGCAGTAGAAGCCAAGGTAAGTTGCTAGCTAGCATTAAACTTATCTTATAAAAAACAATCAATCAATAAATCATAATCACTAGTTAACTACACATGGTTGATGATATTACTAGTTTATCTAGCGTGTCCTGTGTTGCATATAATAAATGCAACGCAGGGCGATGATTTAACAAAAGCACAATCGTTGGACGACTGTACCTAACCATAAACACCAATGCCTTTCTTAAAATCAACACACAGAAGTATATATTTTTAAACCTGCATATTTAGCTAAAAGAAATCCAGGTTAGCAGGTGAAATTGTGTGACGCAGAGTCAGGGTATATGCAACAGTTTGGGCAGCCTGGCTCATTTGCCTGTATTTTACGTAATTATGACAAAACATTGAAGGTTGTACAATGTAACAGGAATATTTAGATTTAGGGATACCACCTGTTAGATAAAATACTGAGCGGTTCCGTATTTCACTGAAATAATAAATGTTTTGTTTTCAAAATTATAGTTTCCGGATTCGACCATATTAATGACCAAAGGCCCGTATTTCTGTGTTTTATTATGTTATAATTAAGTCAATGATTTGATATGTTTATTTCTTTTTTATTTTTACCTTTATTTAACCAGGTAGGCAAGTTGAGAACAAGTTCTCATTTACAATTGCGACCTGGCCAAGATAAAGCAAAGCAGTTCGACAGATACAACGACACAGAGTTACACATGGAGTAAAACAAACATACAGTCAATAATACAGTATAAACAAGTCTATATACGATGTGAGCAAATGAGGTGAGAAGGGAGGTAAAGGCAAAAAAGGCCATGGTGGCAAGGTAAATACAATATAGCAAGTAAAACACTGGAATGGTAGTTTTGCAATGGAAGAATGTGCAAAGTAGAAATAAAAATAATGGGGTGCAAAGGAGCAAAATAAATAAATAAATTAAATACAGTTGGGAAAGAGGTAGTTGTTTGGGCTAAATTATAGGTGGGCTATGTACAGGTGCAGTAATCTGTGAGCTGCTCTGACAGTTGGTGCTTAAAGCTAGTGAGGGAGATAAGTGTTTCCAGTTTCAGAGATTTTTGTAGTTCGTTCCAGTCATTGGCAGCAGAGAACTGGAAAGAGAGGCGGCCAAAGAAAGAATTGGTTTTGGGGGTGACTAGAGAGATATACCTGCTGGAGCGTGTGCTACAGGTGGGAGATGCTATGGTGACCAGCGAGCTGAGATAAGGGGGGACTTTACCTAGCAGGGTCTTGTAGATGACATGGAGCCAGTGGGTTTGGCGACGAGTATGAAGCGAGGGCCAGCCAACGAGAGCGTACAGGTCGCAATGGTGGGTAGTATATGGGGCTTTGGTGACAAAACGGATTGCACTGTGATAGACTGCATCCAATTTGTTGAGTAGGGTATTGGAGGCTATTTTGTAAATGACATCGCCAAAGTCGAGGATTGGTAGGATGGTCAGTTTTACAAGGGTATGTTTGGCAGCATGAGTGAAGGATGCTTTGTTGCGAAATAGGAAGCCAATTCTAGATTTAACTTTGGATTGGAGATGTTTGATATGGGTCTGGAAGGAGAGTTTACAGTCGAACCAGACACCTAAGTATTTGTAGTTGTCCACGTATTCTAAGTCAGAGCCGTCCAGAGTAGTGATGTTGGACAGGCGGGTAGGTGCAGGTAGCGATCGGTTGAAGAGCATGCATTTAGTTTTACTTGTATTTAAGAGCAATTGGAGGCCACGGAAGGAGAGTTGTATGGCATTGAAGCTTTCCTGGAGGGTTGTTAACACAGTGTCCAAAGAAGGGCCGGAAGTATACAGAATGGTGTCGTCTGCGTAGAGGTGGATCAGAGACTCACCAGCAGCAAGAGCGACCTCATTGATGTATACAGAGAAGAGAGTCGGTCCAAGAATTGAACCCTGTGGCACCCCCATAGAGACTGCCAGAGGTCCGGACAACAGACCCTCCGATTTGACACACTGAACTCTATCAGAGAAGTAGTTGGTGAACCAGGCGAGGCAATCATTTGAGAAACCAAGGCTGTTGAGTCTGCCGATGAGGATGTGGTGATTGACAGAGTCGAAAGCCTTGGCCAGATCAATGAATACGGCTGCACAGTAATGTTTCTTATCGATGGCGGTTAAGATATCGTTTAGGACCTTGAGCGTGGCTGAGGTGCACCCATGACCAGCTCTGAAACCAGATTGCATAGCAGAGAAGGTATGGTGAGATTCGAAATGGTCAGTAATCTGTTTGTTGACTTGGCTTTCGAAGACCTTAGAAAGGCATGGTAGGATAGATATACGTCTGTAGCAGTTTGGGTCAAGAGTGTCCCCCCCTTTGAAGAGGGGGATGACCGCAGCTGCTTTCCAATCTTTGGGAATCTCAGACGACACGAAAGAGAGGTTGAACAGGCTAGTAATAGGGGTGGCAACAATTTCGGCAGATAATTTTAGAAAGAAAGGGTCCAGATTGTCTAGCCCGGCTGATTTGTAGGGGTCCAGATTTTGCAGCTCTTTCAGAACATCAGCTGAATGGATTTGGGAGAAGGAGAAATGGGGAAGGCTTGGGCGAGTTGCTGTTGGGGGTGCAGTGCTGTTGACAGGGGTAGGAGTAGCCAGGTGGAAAGCATGGCCAGCAGTAGAAAAATGCTTATTGAAATTTTCAATTATGGTGGATTTATCAGTGGTGACAGTGTTTCCTATCTTCAGTGCAGTGGGCAGCTGGGAGGAGGTGTTCTTATTCTCCATGGACTTTACAGTGTCCCAGAACTTTTTTGAGTTAGTGTTGCAAGAAGCAAATTTCTGCTTGAAAAAGCTAGCCTTGGCTTTTCTAACTGCCTGTGTATAATGGTTTCTAGCTTCCCTGAACAGCTGCATATCACGGGGGCTGTTCGATGCTAATGCAGAACGCCATAGGATGTTTTTGTGTTGGTTAAGGGCAGTCAGGTCTGGGGAGAACCAAGGGCTATATCTGTTCCTGGTTCTAAATTTCTTGAATGGGGCATATTTATTTAAGATGGTTAGGAAGGCATTTTTTAAAAATATCCAGGCATCCTCTACTGACGGGATGAGGTCAATATCCTTCCAGGATACCCCGGCCAGGTCGATTAGAAAGGCCTGCTCGCTGAAGTGTTTCAGGGAGCGTTTTACAGTGATGAGAGGAGGTCGTTTGACCGCTGACCCATTACGGATGCAGGCAATGAGGCAGTGATCGCTGAGATCTTGGTTGAAGACAGCAGAGGTGTATTTAGAGGGGAAGTTGGTTAGGATGATATCTATGAGGGTGCCCGTGTTTAAGGCTTTGGGGAGGTACCTGGTAGGTTCATTGATAATTTGTGTGAGATTGAGGGCATCAAGTTTAGATTGTAGGATGGCTGGGGTGTTAAGCATGTTCCAGTTTAGGTCGCCTAGCAGCACGAGCTCTGAAGATAGATGGGGGGCAATCAGTTCACATATGGTGTCCAGAGCACAGCTGGGGGCAGAGGGTGGTCTATAGCAGGCGGCAACGGTGAGAGACTTGTTTTTAGAGAGGTGGATTTTTAAAAGTAGAAGTTCAAATTGTTTGGGTACAGACCTGGATAGTAGGACAGAACTCTGCAGCCTATCTTTGCAGTAGATTGCAACACCGCCCCCTTTGGCAGTTCTATCTTGTCTGAAAATGTTGTAGTTTGGAATTAAAATGTCTGAATTTTTGGTGGTCTTCCTAAGCCAGGATTCAGACACAGCTAGAACATCCGGGTTGGCAGAGTGTGCTAAAGCAGTGAATAGAACAAACTTAGGGAGGAGGCTTCTAATGTTAACATGCATGAAACCAAGGCTATTACGGTTACAGAAGTCGTCAAAAGAGAGCGCCTGGGGAATAGGAGTGGAGCTAGGCACTGCAGGGCCTGGATTCACCTCTACATCGCCAGAGGAACATAGGAGGAGTAGAATAAGGGTGCGGCTAAAAGCAATAAGAATTGGTCGTCTAGAACGTCTGGAACAGAGAGTAAAAGGAGGTTTCTGGGGGCGATAAAATAGCATCAAGGTATAATGTACAGACAAAGGTAAGGTAGGATGTGAATACAGTGGAGGTAAACCTAGGTATTGAGTGATGAAGAGAGAGATATTGTCTCTAGAAACATCATTGAAACCAGGAGATGTCATTGCATGTGTGGGTGGTGGAACTAATAGGTTGGATAAGATATAGTGAGCAGGACTAGAGGCTCTACAGTGAAATAAGCCAATAAACACTAACCAGAACAGCAATGGACAAGACATATTGACATTAAGGAGAGGCATGCTTAGTCGAGTGATCAAAAGGGTCCAGTGAGTGGAGAGGTTGGTTGAGGGTCACGGCGATTTAGACAGCTAGCCAGGCCATCGGTAGCAAGCTAGCATAGGATGGAGGTATGTTGTTAGCCACCTCTTGCGTTCGGTCAGTAGATTAGTGGGGTTCCGTGTGGTAGAGGGGATTAATCCAAATCACACAACAACAACAAAAATAAGAACAATAGATATAGTTATAGAGCCCCGAGAAGAAAACATAATAATAATAAAAATAAAAAAATTGTCTGATTGTGATAGAGCAGTCTGACTGAGCGATGGTAGGCAGCAGCAGGCTCGTAAACATTAATTCAAACAGCACTTTCATGCGTTTTGCCAGCAGCTTTCTGACTTCAAGCCTATCAACTCCCGAGATTAGGCTGGTGTAACCGATGTGAAATGGCTAGCTATTTAGCGGGGTGCGCGCTAATAGCGTTTCAACCGCGGCTTTTGTGGAGCGATGGGTAACTCTGCTTCGAGGGTGGCTGTTGTCGATGTGTTCCTGGTTCGAGCCCAGGTAGGGGCGAGGAGAGGGACAGAAGCTATACTGTTACACTGGCAATACTAAAGTGTCTCTAAGAACATCCAATAGTCAAAGGTATATGAAATTCAAATGGTATAGAGAGAAATAGTCCTATAAATACTATATTAACTACAACCTAAAACCTCTTACCTAGGAATATTGAAGTCTCATGTTAAAAGGAACCACCAACTTTCATATGTTCTCATGTTCTGAGCAAGGAACTTAAACGTTAACTTTTTTACATGGCACATATTGCACTTTTACTTTCTTCTCCAACACTTTGTTTTTGCATTATTTAAACCAATTTGAACATGTTTCATTATTTATTTGAGGCTAAATTGATTTTATTGATGTATTATATTAAGTTAAAATAAGTGTTCATTCAGTATTGTTGTAATTGTCATTATTACAAATACATTTAAAAAAATGTCCGATTAATCGGTATCGGCTTTTTTTGGTCCTCCAATAATCGGTATCTGTATCGGCGCTGAAAAATCATAATCGGTCGACCTCTACTCCAGGTTTAAGTCCGGGCTCTGGCTGGGCCACTCAAGGACATTCAGAGACTTAACCCGAAGCCACTCCTGTTTTGTCTTGGCTGTGTGCTTAGGTTCGTTGTCCTGTTGGAATGTGAACCGTCACCCCAGTCTGAAGTCCTGAAAGCTCTGGAGCATGTTTTCATCAAGGATATTTCTGTACTTTGCTCCCTTCATCTTTCCCTCGATCCTGACTAGTCTCCCAGTCCCTGCTAATGAAAAACATACCCACAGCATGATTCTGCCACCACCATGCTTCACCGTAGTGATGGTGCCAGGTATCCTCCAGATGTGACGCTTGGCACTGTAAAAATGTTTTGGTACCCTTCCCCAGATCTGTGCCTCAGCACAATCCTGTCTTGAGCTCTACGGACAATTCCTTCGACCTCATGGCTTGGTTTTTGCTCTGATATGCACTGTCAACTGTGGGACCTTATATAGACAGGTATGTGCCTTCCAAATCATGTCCAATCAATTGAATTTACCACAGGTGGACTCCAAACAAATAAAATGTTATTTGTCACATGCGCTGAATACAACAGGTAGACCTTACAGTGAAATGCTTACAAGCCCTTAACCAACAATGATTTCAGTTTAAAAAAGTGTTAAGTAAATAAAAAAATATAAAAAATAATAATAATTAAACAGCAGCAGTAAAATAACAATAGAGAGACTATATACAGGGGGTACCGGTACAGAGTCAATGTACGGGGGCACCGGTTAGTCAAGGTAATTGAGGTAATATGTACATGTAGGTATAGTTAAGATGAATATGCATAGATAATAAACAGAGAGTAGCAGCAGCGTAAAACAGGGGCCTTGTTAGCCCTTTGATTAGCTGTTCAGGAGTCTTATGGCTTTAAGGGTAGAAGCTGTTAAGAAGTCTCTTGGACCTATACTTGGCGCTCCGGTACCGGTTGCTGTGCAGTAGCAGAGAGAACAGTCCATGACTAGGGTGGCTGGAGTCTTGACAATTTTTAGGGCCATCCTCCGACACCGACTGGTATAGAGGTCCTGGATGGCAGGAAGCTTGGCCCCAGTGATGTACTGGGCCGTACACACTACCCTCTGGAGTGCCTTGCGGTCGGAGGCCGAGCAGTTACCATACCAGGCAGTGATGCAACCAGTCTCTTGATGATGTAGCTGTAAAACCTTTGAGGATCTGAGGACCCATGCCAAATCTTTTCATTCTCCTGGGCTTTGTCGTGCCCTCTTGAAAAATTAAACGCTAATTAGCTGCTAATGTGGCTATCATAAAGAACTACAAATGCCATGATGATCTGGACAAGACTGCCAAATTGAGGAAAATGTAAGAATCTTTGGATGAACTAACGTTAGCTAAATGTAGCAATGAATACATTTGCTACGTTTTTTAAAATAGAAAATTCTGTGAAGTGTCTTATGCAAGTTTTAAATTGACACAATACCTGTTAGCAAAGGTGCCAGCTAGAGATGACGTGCAGGAGCTTGCAGGGATTTGTAGTTTTGCATGATGTCTACTTTGATGGTAATTAGCATTTATGAATCTGAGAGTAAATAAAAGTCACCTTGTCCGAGAGAGATTTACACGGTTATTAAAACATCACATTAGGGGAAGCCTACACTCGACACAGCCCTTATTTTACGTGTTCCTAAAATACCATGTCGGAAACATGAATGGTGGAAAACAATTGGAACCATTTCCCTGTTTGACCGCTAGGTTTTATGGGTATTATGACATCTCAGTTGTGTTCGAATATTCATACTAACTGCACTAACCGTGCTATGTCTGACGTAATTTGAGTACATAGTATGCTTATTGGTCATAGAATGGATATAGTTAATATGCCAAAAGTTCCCAGATGTCATAATTCATTCTCCAAAATACAAAGTACACAAGCAGTGAACACTATTTCTGTGCTTTTAGGGCCCATAATTCAATTCTTCAGAAAAGGCGTGGCTTCACATCGTTTTCAGATTTGAAGAAAATGGCAGCCGAAGTCCAACGAGAGAGGAATTCACTGTTTTAATTAATTATGACAAATGTTAAGAAAATGTTGAGCAATGTAATAAATTAATGACTTTTCAAATCAGTTACCTTACACGTTATGTTGGCTGACAATTTGTTAGCTATGCTATCCTTGCGAACCATCCTAGCATATCATTACATGTACTGGTATGTTAGCTAGCTACCTAACGTTAGTTGACTACTAATGCATCAAACTTGCCAGTATATTAACTATATGCTATCTAATTAACTACCCAATGTTTATTGACTTGATTATTCCCGTCATTCCCGTCATTTTTCGCTAAGTGGTGTAGCCATTGTGAGTTCTCAATGGACACTCGGGTGCTTTTGTAAATTCACTTTCTCTATCTACTCTGATTTCAGAGCAATCTCCTTTTAGCTTGGGTGCACACTAGGGTCAACCCTACTCCTCGGCCAGAGCATCCATTGTGCGCTCTGCTCTGAATTTACAAACAGACAATCTGAAAACGCTCTGAATTTACAAACGACCAGATGCACATTTTCAGGCACTCCAGATTGAATTTTCCAACACACCCAGTCATAAAATGTCTTGCTAGTAATTTGTTACGCTAACAAGCTAGCAAGAGGTTGCATAGCAACAGCATCGACTTCCGGTAGACAGGCGAAGCTAGTATGCTCAATTGAAAGGATACCGTTCGTTTACAGTATACCAAAATGAGCTAATAGTATATACTCATTAAGTATGTAGTATACCGTTTGTTAGTATGGGTATTCGAGCACAGCTCTCCTCTGTGGGACTCTATGGGTTCGTTCATAAATTCACTCTGGCTATCTACTCCGATTTCAGAGCACTCGTCGGAGTGTACCAGAGCGCAGAATAACTGATGAATTTATGAACGCTCAACACAGGTTGAATATGGCCGGTGTCAGTAAACGTCGACAAAAAAACAGCAGAACAGTTACAGTCACCAACGCTCTGGATAATATGAAAACTGCCTAACCAGCTCTGCCAGGGCGAGTAAAATGGTCAGGATGAGGGAGGTGTTCTCTCATATATGTCTGGAGTTAGCTTGGGTGCTTGATTGCCGTTGTGAGATCAGAACCCTCGGACCAACCCTTACTCCTCGGCCAGAGCGTCCAGTGTGCGCTCTGAATTTACGAACTAACCATCTGACAACGCTCTGAATGTACGAACGCCCAAGAGCGAGCCCTGAGCGGTCTCTGGCACTCCAAAGTAAATTTACGAACGCACCCTATGATTGATCCTCAGTGCATTGATCATGGGAAGGTGTGCAGCCGACGCAACGTGATGACGTTATATTATACCGCCAGGATATGTGATCGAGAACTGACATTTTTCTTATCTTGCTTTTATGAATCTTTTCACGAATTAAAGTGGTCAAGGAATTACTACATCACGACATAAGCTCGTCGTTTAAACACAACCATTGACCCTGTCCCCTCGCCATGGTAGAGGATGACGATTTAACGCCAAATCTTATGTCAAACCAAGTGTGGCGCGGCAATGGCGAGTTTGTGCCTCCAGACGGAATATGCTGGGTGTCTGTACTGTCCTGTTTGCTGCTTGCCTGCTCCTACGTCGGGAGTTTATACGTATGGAGAAGTGACTTACCCAGGTAAGCCTTGTGTTTATTACATTTCTTCGTAGAAGAATTCGTAGAAAATGCTGTAGAGGAATGTGGGAGCTGTAGTAAGCTAGGCTGTCGGCGCATGTTAGGTGGTAGCTAGCTACCTAAATTAGGGAACTAAATAGCTAGCATGGCTTTCGTGCAGCAGTCTGGGGGAAATTCCATCGTAACAGAATGACGCTGAGACTCAAATGAAATGTTATTGGTCACATACACATGGTTAGCAGACGTTAATGCGAGTGTAGCGAAATGCTTGTGCGTCTAGTTCCGACCATGCAGTAATATCTAACAAGTAATCTAACAATTTCACAACAGCTACCTTATACACACAAGTGTAAAGGAATTAATATGTACATAAAAAAATATGGCTGAGCGATGGCCGAACTCTGATTTTTCACCTTCAAACGTATGCCAAACACCAAAAATGTATTCCAAAGTTTGAAGAAGCCATACAACTCTATGCACAAGGACTGCTTTTAACAATTTCCCCTGAACATTTTACAAAAACATTTGACTTAAGAACAGTGCAGATGCAAAGTTTTGTAACAGAATGACAGAATCTCCCTCAGTTTGTGACCCACATTTTCAAAAAAAAACCTGTTAAATATCTACTCTGAATTAAGATTAAAAGATGTCAGCAGAAAGAATAGGATGTCAGCTATAAGATGACACCGTGTGTTTTAAAAAAAACAACTATTTTGGTTATATACTACAGTAAGTGAAGTGGATTAACACCTGTGGAAGGGAGGACAGTAGCAGGTGATCCATCTGGTTGGTGACTGTCATTCTGTTAAAGATTTATTCAGTTACGGATTTTGTAACAGAATGACACATTTGAATCACTTAAGAAATCATAAACAAAATTGATAGTTAGAAAAAAATACTAGTTGGTAGGTCTATCTCATGTGGGAGAGAAATGAGGAAATACAGTGCCTTGCGAAAGTATTCGGCCCCCTTGATCTTTGCGACCTTTTGCCACATTTCAGGCTTCAAACATAAAGATATAAAACTGTATTTTTTTGTGAAGAATAAACAACAAGTGGGACACAATCATGAAGTGGAACGACATTTATTGGATATTTCAAACTTTTTTTAACAAATCAAAAACTGAAAAATTGGGTGTGCAAAATTATTCAGCCCCTTTACTTTCAGTGCAGCAAACTCTCTCCAGAAGTTCAGTGAGGATCTCTGAATGATCCAATGTTGACCTAAATTACTAATAATGATAAATACAATCCACCTGTGTGTAATCAAGTCTCCGTATAAATGCACCTGCACTGTGATAGTCTCAGAGGTCCGTCAAAAGCGCAGAGAGCATCATGAAGAACAAGGAACACACCAGGCAGGTCCGAGATACTGTTGTGAAGAAGTTTAAAGCCGGATTTGGATACAAAAAGATTTCCCAAGCTTTAAACATCCCAAGGAGCACTGTGCAAGCGATAATATTGAAATGGAAAAGGTATCAGACCACTGCAAATCTACCAAGACCTGGCCGTCCCTCTAAACTTTCAGCTCATACAAGGAGAAGACTGATCAGAGATGCAGCCAAGAGGCCCATGATCACTCTGGATGAACTGCAGAGATCTACAGCTGAGGTGGGAGACTCTGTCCATAGGACAACAATCAGTCGTATATTGCACAAATCTGGCCTTTATGGAAGAGTGGCAAAAAGAAAGCAATTTCTTAAAGATATCCATAAAAAGTGTTGTTTAAAGTTTGCCACAAGCCACCTGGGAGACACACCAAACATGTGAAAGAAGGTGCTCTGGTCAGATGAAACCAAAATTGAACTTTTTGGCAACAATGCAAAACGTTATGTTTGGCGTAAAAGCAACACAGCTGAACACACCATCCCCACTGTCAAACATGGTGGTGGCAGCATCATGGTTTGGGCCTGCTTTTCTTCAGCAGGGACAGGGAAGATGGTTAAAATTGATGGGAAGATGGATGGAGCCAAATACAGGACCATTCTGGAAGAAAACCTGATGGAGTCTGCAAAAGACCTGAGACTGGGACGGAGATTTGTCTTCCAACAAGACAATGATCCAAAACATAAAGCAAAATCTACAATGGAATGGTTCAAAAATAAACATATCCAGGTGTTAGAATGGCCAAGTCAAAGTCCAGACCTGAATCCAATCGAGAATCTTTGGAAAGAACTGAAAACTGCTGTTCACAAATGCTCTCCATCCAACCTCACTGAGCTCGAGCTGTTTTGCAAGGAGGAATGGGAAAAAATTTCAGTCTCTCGATGTGCAAAACTGATAGACATACCCCAAGCGACTTACAGCTGTAATCGCAGCAAAAGGTGGCGCTACAAAGTATTAACTTAAGGGGGCTGAATAATTTTGCACGCCCAATTTTTCAGTTTTTGATTTGTTAAAAAAGTTTGAAATATCCAATAAATGTCGTTCCACTTCATGATTGTGTCCCACTTGTTGTTGATTCTTCACAAAAAAATACAGTTTTATATCTTTGTTTGAAGCCTGAAATGTGGCAAAAGGTCGCAAAGTTCAAGGGGGCCGAATACTTTCGCAAGGCACTGTATCTTCAAGATGACAGATAACAGAATGACAAGACACTAGGCAATATTTCTTAAATTTACAGAAGGCAAATAATTTCAGCAAAATTAAATACATGTTGATATTAGTTATCAGGGGTCTTAACTTCAACATTTATTCTGTTTTTGTGTTTTTAATAGGCTTTTTAAGACTTTTTCTGGTTCTAAGAACCCTTTTACATCTGTTTGACCAGAAGCCTTCACTTATTCCAGTATTTGTTGGTTAATTAGTGTAACAGTATAAGTTTAGACCGTCCCCTCGCCCATACCCAGGCGCGAACCAGGGACCCTCTGCACACATCAACAACAGTCACCCTCGAAGCGTCGTTACCCATCGCTCCACAAAAGCCGCGGCCCTTGCAGAGCAAGGGGAACTACTACTTCAAGGTCTCAGAGCAAGTGACGTCACCGATGGAAACGCTATTTAGCGTGCACCGCTAACTAAGCTAGCCGTTTCACATCCGTTACACTAGCAAGCAATCAAACGCATCTGGGTTAATTGATTTTGTTTCCTGCTGAACTACAGTGTTCTTGAGGGGTTTGTTTGTTTACAAAATGTAATTTTGACACTTGTCTGTTTGTGTCCATCACATGCTTGCCCCCCAGAGACCACCCGGCCGTTATCAAGAGGCGATTCACTAGTGTCCTGATTGTATCTGCCGTGTCGCCTGTCTTCGTGTGGGCATGGAAAATGTACACTGGTGTGATGGTGAGTCTCTACACAGCACTGTCTCAGCAACCTTTTATTTAACTAGGCAAGTCAGTTAAGAACAAATTCTTATTTACAATGACGGCCAAACCCGGACATCGCAGGACCAATTGTGCGCCAAAAGAAGACTATCATGAGGGGAGGACCGTCTTCCATTTGCCTACTTAATGTATTGACGCTCTCCTCAACCACTTATCGGTTTACGGGTCACATCGGACTTTTGCCCAAATGAGAAAAGGCCCTGTAGTAGCTCAAACTGCACATGCTATGTCTCCATGAGTCGCCATTTTAACCGACTTAATTTGGCTTCAATGCGCTAATGAGACTTTACATAGGAATGAGTGGTGTCACGTGATCGATGGCTTTGTGTGTGTGTGTGTGTGTATATATGTATGCATGTATGTATGTACAGTTGAAGTTTACATACACTTAGGTTGGAGTTATTAAAACTCGTTTTTCAACCCGTCTACAAATTTCTTGTTAACAAACTATAGTTTTGGCAAGTCAATGCACAAGTTATTTTTCCAACAATTGTTTCCGGACAGATTATTTCACTTAATTCACTGTATCACAATTCCAGTGGGTCAGAAGTTTACATACACTAAGTTGACTGTGCCTTTAAACAGCTTGGAAAATTCCAGAAAATTATGTCATGGCTTTAGAAGCTTCTGATAAAAGAAATCAGCCAAGACCTCAGAAAATAAATTGTAGACCTCCACAAGTCTGGTTCATCCTTCGGAGCAATTTCCAAACACCTGAAGGTTTTGTCTCCTAGAGATGACCTTACTTTGGTGCGAAAAGTGCAAATCAATCTCAGAACAACAGCAAAAGACCTTGTGGAGATGCTGGAGGATACGGGTACAAAAGTATCTATCCACAGCTAAACAAATCCTAAATTGACATAACCTTAAAAGGCCACTCGACAAGGAAGAAGCCACTGTTCAAAAACCGCCATAAAAAAGCCAGACTACGGTTTGCAACTGCACATGGGGACAAATATTGTACTTTTTGGAGAAATGTCCTCTGGTCTGATTAAACAAAAATAGAACTGTTTGGCCATAATGACCATCGTTATGTATGGAGGGAAAAGGGGGAGGCTTGCAAGCCAAAGAACACCATCCCAACTTTGAAACACGGGGTGGCAGCATCATGTTGTGGGGGTGCTTTGCTGCAGGAAGGACGGGTGCTCTTTAAAGCTTGTTAAAGCGTGGTCACAAATGGGTCTTCCAAATGGACAATGACCCCAAGCATACTTCCAAAGTTGTGGCAAAATGGCTTAAGAACAACAAAGTCAAGGCTCAGTTACTGGGGTGCCAGTAATTTTGGAGCATATAGACACTGCTCAAAAAAATAAAGGGAACACTAAAATAACATATCCTAAATCTGAATGAATTAAATATTCTTATAAAATACTTTTTTCTTTACATAGTTGAATGTGCTGACAACAATCACAAATTTGATTTCCATTGATAATTTTTATCAACCCATAGAGGTCTGGAGTTGGAGTCACACTCAAAATTAAAGTGGAAAACCACACTACAGGCTGATCCAACTTTGATGTAATGTCCTTAAAACAAGTCAAAATCAGGCTCAGTAGTGTGTGTGGTCTCCACGTGTCTGTATGACCTCCCTACAACGCCTGGGCATGCTCCTGATGAGGTGGCGGATGATCTCCTGAGGGATCTCCTCCCAGACCTGGACTAAAGCATCCGCCAACTCCTGGACAGTCTGTGGTGCAACATGGCGTTGGTGGATGGAGCGAGACATGATGTCCCAGATGTGCTCAATTGGATTCAGGTCTGGGGAACGGGCGGGCCAGTCCATAGCATCAATGCCTTCCTCTTGCAGGAACTGCTGACACACTCCAGCCACATGAGGTCTAGCATTGTCTTGCATTAGGAGGAACCCAGGGCCAACCGCACCAGCATATGGTCTCACAAGGGGTCTGAGGATCTCATCTCGGTACTTAATGGCAGTCAGGCTACCTCTGGCGAGCACATGGAGGGCTGTGCGGCCCCCCAAAGAAATGCCACCCCACACCATGACTGACCCACCGCCAAACCGGTCATGCTGGAGGATGTTGCAGGCAGCAGAACGTTCTCCACGGCGTCTCCAGACTGTCACATGTGCTCAGTGTGAACCTGCTTTCATCTGTGAAGAGCACAGGGCGCCAGTGGCGAATTTGCCAATCTTGGTGTTCTCTGGCAAATGCCAAACGTCCTGCACAGTGTTGGGCTGTAAGCACAACCCCCACCTGTGGACGTCGGGCCCTCATACCACCCTCATGGAGTCTGTTTCTGACCGTTTGAGCAGACACATGCACATTTGTGGCCTGCTGGGGGTCATTTTGCAGGGCTCTGGCAGTAATCCTCCTGCTCCTCCTTGCACAAAGGCGGAGGTAGCGGTCCTGCTGCTGGGTTGTTGCCCTCCTACGGCCTCCTCCACGTCTCCTGATGTACTGGCCTGTCTCCTGGTGGCGCCTCCATGCTCTTGACACTACGCTGACAGACACAGCAAACCTTCTTGCCACAGCTCGCATTGATGTGCCATCCTGGATGAGCTGCACTACCTGAGCCACTTGTGTGGGTTGTAGACTCCGTCTCATGCTACCACTAGAGTGACAGTACCGCCAGCATTCAAAAGTGACCAAAACATCAGCCAGGAAGCATAGGAACTGAGAAGTGGTCTGTGGTCACCACCTGCAGAACCACTCCTTTATTGGGGGTGTCTTGCTAATTGCTTATAATTTCCACCTGTTGTCTATTAAATTTTCACAACAGCATGTGAAATCTATTGTCAATCAGTGTTGCTTCCTAAGTGGACAGTTTGATTTCAGAGTGTGATTGACTTGGAGTTACATTGTGTTCCCTTTATTTTTTTGAGCAGTGTATATATAAAATCATCCGATTTAATCGGTATTGGCTTTTTTTGGTCCTCCAATCGTTATCGGCGTTGAAAAATCATAGTCGGTCGACCTCTAATTAGAACAGGGATAGGGTAGGCCGCCTTCTCGTTGGAGTGAGCAGCTGCGTCTCCCGCACTGTGGGCACAATTGTTATGCGTCTCCCGCACTGTGGGCACAGTTGTTATCTGACTTGTAGATCATTGTCATATGCAGTTACATGCATACATGTTAGGCTGAAGGAGAGGACTCAACAATTACGTCACTACAGATTCAAGTCATCTGAAAAAAAAAAATTGTATATAAAAATTTAAACGCAGATTCGTAACTTTTGAAGCATTTTTCTTAGGGCTGCATGCCTTTTATTTGGATTGGTTTGGGCTCCCGCTAACCGATGCACTGGCGTCTTAAACTTTGGATGACGTAGTGTCGACTCAAGTAATTGATTCCTCGACTCCTTGCACATTGACTCCCATTTCTTTGTGTCCATATTAGATTCCACTAGGAATTCAGTATTTTTGAAACAGAGGCGACTGATTTAGTTGCCGTACTTCCGAGAACACACACACTCGCATCTTTCACAGTGAGCGAGGGACGGCGAGAGAGGGGCACAGTATAGGCAGGTCGTCCACCAGGCAGATGGAGTCAAAACCATGTGCTAGTCCTATCATGAATCAAAAGCTGTATCTTGCAATTCTTTTGGCTTGTAAGGTCTCAACCTCAGTAAAGCAGGGCCTAGGATACTGTGATGTTAGTTGTTGTGGAAATTGACCCACAATCATGTTTACTTCCTACCTTTAAATTACACAACTTTCCCCAGGCCTTTATAGCCTGGCGTCTAGTTAGGCTATAACACAGAATATAAGGTTTTGGGATTACTGCACTGTGCTTTTAATTTTTCGGGGCAAGAAAAACATCAAAGCTGTTTTTTGGTTTGCAATTTTTCTTAACGTTAAGAATCCCAATTTTGTTTAAAGTCTTAACGTTTAAACGTTCACATCCCTAATACGCATTAAAACAATTCCATGAATTCCATCCTTTTGTTCTTCCACAGCCTGGTCCCTCGTTGCTGGCTCTGATGGGCATTCGCTTTGAGGGCCTCATCCCAGCCATCATACTGCCTCTGCTCCTCACCATGGTAATTGAAACTTTCTTTGATCAACCTCTGCCTATGGTCAGACCGTTAGTTGACCTCTGACCTTTGCTCTGGTAGGTGCTGTTCGTTGGCCCCCTGATCCAGCTGGCTATGGACTGCCCCTGGGGCTTCATAGATGGGATACGGGTCACCTTTGGTGAGATACTGTCTGGAGATTATTATTCACCCAATATGTCAATTACTGTGTTATCCTGGAGTGGAGACGATTCATTTCTGCTATATGTCAAATTTAGATTATGGCCTAAATTTTAACCTAAGATTTGCACGCTTAACTTGAGTTTTGTTCAAACCTCCCACTGACACCAATGCATGATTTATATGTTAAGTGTGCCAATCTCAAAGTAGGATTCAGCCCTAAGTGCATACATTTTTCCTGGACGCGTACATTATCTCTCTCACATGCACATTATCGCGTACATCATCATCTCTAAAGCTTTCTCTCCCTTCCACAGACCCGTGGTTCTGGGCTCTGTGCCTCAGTGACATGCGCTGGCTGAGGAACCAGGTGGTGGCCCCTCTGACTGAGGAGCTGGTGTTCAGGGCCTGTATGCTGCCCATGCTGGTACCCTGCACCAGTCCTTCCACTGCCATCTTCACCTGCCCCCTCTTCTTCGGAGTTGGTGAGTCCCACCTAAAAACAGCACAGGGGGATCTTCTAGATCTTTCCTCGATCCCAACTGAAAGAAATAGCAAATCAAATAGAACAACTCTTAAACTGTGTGTCTCTATGTAAGTATATGTCAGTGCCATGTACCACATTTACATTTGCGGTGTATATATGCGAAGATGAGCATTTATAAGGGGAATATGATTGAACCTGTGTTTTGTAAACTGCTGGATGCAATCAATTGTGAGTTGCAATACTCTGAACTCTCATAGGATAATGTGCCCTTCTCATCTATTTGAAATATAATGGTTATTTTGCTTGTGCAAAATGTCAACGGTTTTCTTCGCAGCCCACTTCCATCATGTGATCGAGCTGCTGCGTTTCAGACAGGGCACCCTGTCTGGGATCTTTCTCGCTGCAGGTAAGGACCATACGATATTCATTGTTCCTCTACCTTCACTTCCATGTGCTGCTAGTTTGTTATGCCTTTCTTTTTCCCATGCACCATTAGATTGTATAGGAGGGGTTAGTTAATGACTTGTTGTGCTGTTTGCTTTGCAGTATTCCAGTTCTCCTACACTGCTGTCTTTGGAGCTTACACTGCCTTCATATTCATCAGGACAGGTGAGCCTACAGCTTCTCTCTTTCTGGTGTACAGAAAACACACACACGCCTAATATATGATTCATTTTATTTTAGGTGGTGAAAGCTCTACATAAATGCTGTGTCTCAAGGCGCTTCACATTGTTTGGGGCTAACTCACCCCATCCGCCACTACTGTGTACTGTAATACCAACCTGTATGCATTATATGCAGTCTTGTCATTCCCTTCCCCTCTGGTCATCAGGTCACCTGGTGGGGCCGGTGCTGTGCCACTCGTTCTGTAACCACATGGGCTTCCCTGCCCTTGGCATGGCCCTGGAGCACCCCCACCGTCTCACCGTCCTGTCCTGCTACTTGCTGGGGGTCCTCCTTTTCCTTCTTCTCCTCTTCCCCCTCACAGACCCCATCTTCTACGGCCTTCCCACCCCCGTCTGCACCCTCGCCTCCGTCCCCAGTTCCCTCTGCGTCTCCTGATCCCACCCCCACCAAACACCCCTCTGTATTAGATGGACCTATCCACTGAGCGGGTCACCACCACCAGCCGAAAGGAGGAGCGGTCCAAGAACGAGGGGTGTTTTAGGTCTTCGGTCATGCCCGCTTGAGTCTGATTTCTCTGGTGGGATGTGGGAAGGTGAGCAGAGGTGAGGGTTTAGGGTATGTCAGGTATGGACACTCAATGCTATGGGTTGTCTCTACTATATATGCTGCTGGGGGGGAGCAGGGTAACTTAAATAGCCATTCCTTATGTTCAGGTCGCATTGGCTTTCAGTCAGTCAGTTAGCCAGTCAGTCAATAGGCTGGCCTATGTGGTCTGTAGTGTAGACTCAACAAGGAACACTATCTGGCTGTGACACGAGGCGCTGTAGTAGTAATACTCTAGAGATTCGTGGTGAATACGTCAGTGTTTTCATAGGTCCTAGATGCTGAATACGAGTATTTATTTACACATCTGCATGTTTCTATAATGTAGTGTTTATTTGTTTTATTGGTGGGGGATGTTGAGGGTTGGGCAGTATTGTTACTATTGTAAAGGGTTGGACTTTTTTTTTCCATTACCTCTTCAATGACAGTTTAGCCACGATTCTCTCAGCTTTTAGCTCAAGCTGATGTGTGAATTGGCTGCAAAGCATTTCTATCCAACTGTTTAAGACGCCAGACAATTCGTGTTAGGCGATATCACAAAGGGTACAGTCTTTACCTAGCCCTGTGTTCAATCATTCACTCTAGTTGACGCTCATTCCAAATATCCATTCCAAGTCATGCAGACAGAAGCCTATAATCACTAAGCTAACAATACCATTGCTCATTTGTTGGGCCAGGAGTATTTCCCTGACCATGTGAACCTGGTCAGGAAAAACTCTGGGCCCCTACCATTCGCTTCACACACAGTTCTACCCAGGGTTATCTATGTTAATTTTATTTGAGTGTTTAAAGGGGGAATTACCTTAAGCTGGGGTGCGATGACAGACCGTTTCCCCCTCAAGGGACTCAAACCCTCTAGAACAATCGGGTGTTTTCATATATATGTAGTTTTGAATGCTATCTACCCACTACTTAGCATGCTGCTACATGGTGCAATACGGATGTCAGACAAGACGGCACGTTTACATTCTTCGCGCACACCGAGCTATACTCCAAAAGAAGATAATGTACAGACTCCGACAGTGTTACATCGCAATGTTTATCCACTTACTCACTCATCTCAACTGAAACTTTGCATAATTTTTTTGAAAATACTTTACTTATTTGACCAGGCTGTGAACATTGTAGTCCATTTCACTGTATAGACAGCTGGTTTAAGTGAAAATGTGTTTTTTTTTTTTTTTTTTAACCAAATTTTACACGTATTTAGCAGATGTTACTGCGGGTGTAGCGAAATGCTTGGTGGGTTGTGGATTTTTACGGGGAACGCTAATGGACTTTTCTCCCTTTTTATGAACCCGGCGCAATACTATGTAACAACTCCAGTTGACTAGACCAGAAGTGTAGAGGGGTTTATAAACTAGAAGATTGCATCACACTGAATGTATTGAAATGTGATGTCAAGGTAAATGAATTAACTAATCATTTTGTAAACAGACTTCACTGTGTAAATTGGATCCATATTTTTCGAGAGGCCCCTGCAAAAGGCTCTTAACATTCACTGACAGAAAGATAGATCTGTGAAGCTTTCTACCACAGCAGCTCCGAGTTGTCAGTCAGCATGTGTACTGTATAATCTATGAAGTAGTTACATTACGCTCTTCAGCAATAACTTAGTGGTTGGAAAAGGACCAAAATCAGGGAATTATCTGAAATAGCTGTATATATGTGAATAAAAAAGTATATATGCCCATTCCTGTCGTTTAGAGATGAAATGTTAAATACTATGGTGCTTGGAGGTTTTGACATCAGAATAATGATCAGCCAGTATTTTGAGTAGATTGTTTGTTTAAGCCGACCTCAGATGGGCCATATATCCCCAAGTTGAAGGTTTTAATATACATTCTCTTGAATGAACCTGCAAGGTGCATGAATCCAGACCAGCTGTAATGATCTAAAATGTACGCCAGAGAGCGCCAGAGTACCATGTCTGGGTGTCGTGCTGTAGAAATGTGAATCACAGGAACCTGGGCCCTTCGCACATCCGTTCATTAAGTTACTCTGATGGGTGGTCATCCGTCACTTGAAAAACCAAACAGTTCTTTTCTTATTCTGTTATTTCCTCTTCCTCTCATCAGACGGCGCCCCGTCCCAATCGAGTAGTTGGAAATAGTCCTAGAGAGGAAAGGGGAGTTTGACCCGAAGAACTTAGATAGCTACCTGTCTCTCTGTTGCGCATTCTCTCTGATCAATTAAACAAAGACTCTAGCCTTTCTTTTTCGAGTCAAACTCTAAACTATCTTGCTGTCTCCGTCTCACATCCAAAATGATGCCCTTGAATGTTTTGGCCTGAGGCGTTGGCCTAGCCCCTACAAAACCATTTTGGGAGTTCAATCAATCACCGGTACGCAGAATCAGAGATGTTTACCCCTACAGAGACAGGCTTGTCAGGTTCAGGTAGCTGATAGATTTACTTTGTTGTCGAAATTCACACATTCACGCCTCCAATGTCGAAGCTGTGTTGAATTTGTATTCGGTAGGGTCAGAAGAAGCACACGTAGAGAGATGTTTCAATACAATCACGTTTCATCTGCGCTCAACTGTTGTTTATCATTCTCCCACATCATCAACATTGTCCCCTTTTGGAAAATACATTTTTTTTGTGAAGATTGTCCCTGGCTCGTATTGTATGGATCCTGCCTTAGGATTCACACTTCAGGCTACTTCTCACCACTGCTTTTACTTTATTTTCCTGTCATTGACTTGAATTGAAATCCGGTAGACATAACTAGGCTTCAGAAATGCTGACTCCACTTTCCTGCTGTTGTATGTGTTTTTTCTTCATTTTTCTCTCAAATGTCCTAGCAAAACAATCGTATCAACAGTACTCTAAGTAGTGACTTAGAGTATATGCATAGAGCGGACACACAGCAGTAGATACAGGAATATATATATATATATATTTTTGTAACTGAATATGTAGCTCTGCTATTTTAGTAAAACCACACAACAGAATGATTTTAAAGCTTGGATTTTTCAGACTCGTCGAATACGTGCTGTGACTCTGACCTGGTTGTAAAAAAAAAACACACACACACACACAAAAAACAATATTCAGATGTTTTTATTGAAGACTTTATTTTATAAATCAAATCTATTTTGGTGACATGGACTTGAATGTACTGATATGTGCATGTGTATTTTGTGTGTGCAATGCCATTTTTGGGGGGGAGACTTACCAATCTTGAATGGCCAGTGTTTTTATGATGACAATCTTTTATGGGATCTTATAGAAATCGCACACTGCAAAAAAATAATCTCAGTCATTCAGAAATAAACTAGCTAATTTTATAAATCCTCTCTGGGTGTTTTGTCATGTTTTTGTGCCCGATGTTGTGCTTTTCACTTAAATCAATGACTGAATGTTTGAATTCCTGTATCTGTCCCAAGTCGTTGAGTGCTCTATGTAATGATTGTATTGAGTCTGTTTCTGATGTCAGATTTCCAAACGTCCTTTTGGGTGCTGAAAGTTAGCCAATCATATAAGCTAGACCTATAGTCCATATGGTATTGATCATCAAATTTAATTTGTCTTGATTTTCTTATAATGACCAGGTAAGACATCTTTCCTCTCAGTCCTTATACAAATACTTTAGTTGTGTGACTAAAATCTATGTGTATATTGTTCCTGACAGACTTAATAACACACTTGTGTCGTCACAAGAACAGCCCAGCAAATGATTTAATCATTAGTTCAAGGCCAGGCTCCATTCAGTGGTGCTCCAGACACTTTTACACGATGGAAAGTTGTCTCTTTGTTATAGTCATCCTGGGGATGAGTAGACGCACAGATGGCCTGAGGTTTTGAGCATGGTAATCAGCCATTGCAGAAAGGGGATGTGAGGACACCTCGTTGGCTGAAACTATAGCTTGCTGAAAGTAGTATCCATTATTCTGTAGTAGCTCTCCTGAGAGTGTGTGTGTATGCGATGGTGTGTGCGGTACGCTGATTTATTTAGTTTGTCATCCCCACACAGTTATTTTGAATTTAACAATATGTCCTGGGAGGAGTATTTTTTTTGTAATTTTTTTTTTTAGATGTTATCTCCATTCCCTATCTTTATTTCTGTGGTCTGGATCCATCAAGCATGGCTTCTTATTATGTTTTCTGATGGTGTTCTAGTTATTCCACCTGTGTAGTTTCTGCGCCACACTCAAGTCCCCCGTGGCCTTTATCGTACTGTGCCTCACCCATTTTCTTTATCTGTTGTCGTACACTTTGCAAAACTCTTTCTCTAACGCTGCCCATGTTCAATGGCTGTGAATCAGGCATCGGGAAAAACGTCTCAAGGGAGAGCGAACATTACTCGGTCCCTACATTTTTTTTGTTGTTGTACGGATCTGAACGGGGCGGTGTGGGCGCAAGCAAGCAGCCTCTGATGCAATCAGCACTGCGTCCTCCAACGTTGATCTCTATGTTCATTTTAATCTAAATTAATTAGCGCTAGAGGCGACGCTAGCTGGCTGTAGAGTGAGAGTGTGTGTCATACGCGTGGATGTAGGCCTACATGAGACTCCCATCATGTTTTTTTTTATTTTTATGATGTCTGTGTCACATTCAATTCCACATACTGTCTCTTATGAAAGGAGCTGATTATGGAGTTGCCAGCATTACTCCAATAAAGCTTGATATCTTCGCCTGTTTGTCATTTAGATTCCTCCTCACCAGAATATGGGTACGACTATGAAATAACCCCGTGAATTACGACGTATCAATACTGAAGGTTTTTACACCAATGATTTGAGTCTTGGCAGCCATTGGAATGCCATCTGTAGGTTACCATTCACACTGATGTATGGTTCTGGTTATTTAAACATTTTACGGGCCTTCCTTCTGCAGCTTCCAGATGTGGTGTTTCTTGTTCTCTAAATCCTAACCCCTCTTAACTGTACTCTCAGATTATTGCAGTGAGACAGAGGGTGATGGCTCAGTTGCTCAGAAACCATAGAGAAGTATTACTGTATATTGGCCCATATCCTTCATAACACCCAAGTTCCTAGTACTTCAAATCCCATGGTGAATAAGCTAGTCATCCTGGTTAGATACAGTAATCTGTGGAAATGTGATAATCTACCCTAGTGTTACAGGCTCTTCAAACATACTTCATGAAATTTACTTTCAAAGCTGTATCTCCAGTTTGTGACTGAATTGTTTAGATTAGGGGCAGTGTGGGTTGATGACTACCATAACTATATCCCTCCATTCTGCCCCCCCCCCCCAAACAAAGTGGCCTCTTCAACCCAGACTACCTGCCTATTGATCCCCTCCTTCGCAATGTCTCTCTTCCTCAATTTTTTCGAGGGGCGAGAAGAAAGAGCGAGGGAGTTGTGCCCGGCTCCACGAGGGGGCAAAAAGGGCCTCAGCCCTCTACTTATTTACTTACTTACTTACTTACTGACTTTATTGTCCCCATGGGGAAATTTTTTTGCAGTGTCATGTACACATTTAAAGTGGCGGTTTAAATACAAAACAAAATTGACAATACAACTTTCATAACAGTTACGCACCAATAAAAATAATAATAGTAAGAAATAAGAAATAAAACAAAGAAGAAAAGACTAGCCTGTTGGCCTTACTGAGTCAATGGGAACATTCGCCCGAGCTATTTAGGAGGGATATCACACCTGGCACAAATGATTGTCTCATTCTGTTTTTCCTGCTGAGGGGTGCCCTATACCTGCGCCCAGAGGAGAGTAATTCAAAGTCCAGGTACAGGGGGTGACTTGGGTCTAAAATGATTTTGTGAGCCTTACGGAGGGCCCTGACCTTAAAGATCTCATCCAGGCCTGTCTGTTTGACTCCAAGTACCTTGCTTGCTGTGGTAATAATCCTTCTCAGCATGTTTCTCTGGCTGACAGTGGCATTGCCAAACCAACAAATAATGCAAAAAGTTAAAATACTCTCTCAGTTGAGACTTGTGCCAACTCCGTTTTTAGTTTTATGTCCCTAATTTAAAAATAGCAAAAAAGTTCAAGTGATTGAGTGACAGGTTGGCGCCAAATCTGTATCTCTGCTGCAACGTGTCGGTACCAGGGAAAGAGCACGCTGCAGAGTTTGTTTGTGTATAGGGGGTTATGGAAAACTACTGGGTGGTTTGGTAGGACTCCTTTGGGTTTTCATAAAACGCGAGGGGAACACTGCACATCTATGGTAGGCTCCGTGAATAACGAGATACGCCTCCGCCTGTAATGTTTGATTTATAAGGACGGGTCAGGCTTACAGTTGAAGCTGCTTCACTCGACTCTGACCTCGCCCCACCACTACATAGTTTAGTTAGCTTCTTAGCTAGCTATAAAAGGCATTAGTGTTATTAGCCTATTTAGCTCTAACTAATTTGCCACTGCCACCATGGATATCGGAAATGAAACCACCAAGGCCGCCGCCAAGCACAGCAGCGTCGATTGTGACCCCCCCCCCTTCCACAAGTGCTTCATAGTTCCCTTCATCCCCGAATGTTCCTGACAATCTTGGAACAGAGGAGCCAGCCCAGGTTAGCCTTGAGTCCTACAGACGCAGGTTTTCTGTCCAAAAACTGAATTTATTAGCAACTGGTTATAGGAAGAGTGGCTGGAATAACGTAGACCAGGCCTTCGCCCAAGGCGGGTATTCTAACTGGTGGCATGCTATTGATAAAACCAAAGGATTCGCTAGGCACTCATCAAGCAAGTAGCATTTGAAATGCACTGCACTGTGGGGGGGGGAGAAACTAGTTTATTATGCTGCGTTCACATAGGCTGTTTTGTAATAGGTGAATTACCCGTTATATCTTGTAGTGTACCTAATATCCATTCCCGAATATGCATTGCTTTACTGTGTAGGGTGCTGTCCATTGTGCTGATACAGTTTAGCGGATATGGGTTTTGCGTCAACCTGTCACTTCAAAAGCTCTCAATGGTCTCGGAGTCTCTGCATTTGAACTTTGTTTATTGCGGTATAGCGTGAGTTGGAGTTTGATGTTGAGTGTTAACGGCATTAGATAGTGTGGGCGAGGGCTTACTGTAATGTGTGTGTGTGACGGAAAGTGTGTGCATTCTCACCTTCTCAGGGGCACCTGGAGCTGTTTACCGCTAAACATTAATGTTTAACCTCACTGTCAATGCTATGAATCATGAGTGCCTGGGAGGACGATTTTCTCTTCCAATGGAAAATGTCAGCCCTCTGTTTGAAAAGAGAGACCAGGAGACATGACCATGCACAGGTCAACAAAGTATCACGTTTGACTCTCGACATTTGACGTTTGTCTGTTTTTCCAAATGTCTATGGGTGAAGTCAAGTAAATGTCGGTTTTTAACATTTTAAGTTGAGACACTGTTACCTAACTCTGTCGGTCTGTTTCACATCTATTAAGTTAAGGGTTAAAGGGAAACTACACTCAAAACTATCTTTTTTTGTTATTTTTGTTTCTCCATTAGTTCTCTGTTGATATAGTCCCAAAATGTTTTGCATGTCAGCAGTCAAGTTTTCAAGATATTGGACTTTCAAGAAACAGTGTCACCGGCCACATCATGAGATTGCAAAATTCATCAAACTTGACTGCTGACATGCAAAACATTTTGGGACTCTATCAACAGTGGACTAATTGTTAAAAATACAAAACCAACATGTTTTTGAGAGGAGTTCCCTGGGATAGGGAAACAAATAGTGTTACGTTTAGGAATGAATTCAGATTGGTTAATGTAACGGATGTGAAACGGCTAGCTTAGTTAGCGTGGGCGCTAAATAGCGTTTCAATCAGTGACGTCACTTGCTCTGAGACCTTGAAGTAGTAGTTCCCCTTGCTCTGCAAGGGCCGCGGTTGTTGTGGAGCAATTGGTAAAGATGCTTCGAGGGTGACTGTTGATGTGTGCAGAGGCTCCCTGGTTCGCGCCCGGGTATGGGCGAGGGGACCGTTTAAAGTAAAACTGTTACATTAAGGTAACCTTTTACACTCGTGGGAATTGACCTGTATGGATAGAGCTACATGTAAATGTTTCTTACAGAAGGAAATATGAAAAAGCATATGCATAACCGTGGTAGCAATTGAAGGGGAACAGTTTGTAGATTAGGGGGAAATGATTAAACCTACATTTGAGGACGCAACAGTTCACCTGACACAAGACTGAATTTGAACATCACACTGTTGATTGTATGTGCCCTTTACATTTACTGTACTTTTCTCCGCATTTGTTGATAACGAAATCTGAAAACACTCTGGACACATTCAGTAATATGGAAAATGTGGGGTAGGTGCAACATAAGACACAGAAATTACAAGGGTTTGAGTGAGAGGAATAAGTGGTGTCTGCAAGTGGCCACACACCTCTTCAAAGTGTGCACAGTTCCTATGTAATATCAATGCACTTTCATGACTCAAAGAAGAGTCCTCCACGGTAAGGCGCTTTTTTTTTGAGCTCCTAGCTGTGCTGTTGAGGAACTAGAGCAAGCGAACTTGCAGTTGTTTTGTTTGGAACACAACATTGCATCTCCGCCATCACACAATAACTGTTATTGTTTACGCAATACAAAAACGGCCCATTTATTCACCTCAATCTGGGTCAGTTGGGCATAATTTGAAGAGTGGCGTTGTATTCTTGGATGCCAAGGGAAGCCAGGGTTGTCTGGTCCAAACGAGTATGACATTGTTGCCGCCTGTTTTTTAAATTTATTTTAAATTTGACCTTTTATTTAAGACAGGGAGTCGCAATTGAGATTAAAATCTATTTTACAAGAGAGCCCTGTACACATTACAATAAAAACAGAATATTAAAACAACATACACGTGTATAAAACAAAATTCAGCAAAATAAAACATGTATGAAAGCGATCACATTCAACTACATAGAGGTCCTCAATCAATAATGTAAACTGCCTGAGTGGCACCAGCACATATAAGATGCAGTGAACTTTGCAGATTATTCCACAAATTTGGGGCATAAAAATAAAATGCAGATTTTCCCAAATCTGTGGAGACTGAAGGGACCTCCTGTGTTGTCCATTCCTGTGAACGGGTTTGGTAAGTTATGATTTTTGTCTTAATTAATGATGTTACATATCGAGGGCGTTTCTGTCAGATTGCTTTGTAAATAAATCAAAGAGAATTCAGCTCTCTTCTCGCAGACAGAGGTCCATCCCACATTTTTGTACAGACTACAAAGATGAGTCCTAAAATGGTCCCCTGTGATAAAACGTATTGCTGAATGGTAGACTGTGTCCAACAGAGGTTGTGCCACGTGCATGTAAACAATATCACCAAAATCCAATACAGGGAGAAGCGTTGTTTGAACAATCTTTCTCCTATTTTTAATACTAGGGCATGATTTATTTAGATATAAAAAAAACTATCTTGGATCTTAGCTTCATCATTTCACCATTTTTTTTAATATGCGTTGTGAAGAACAACTTGTCGTCAATCCAGACACCCAGATACTTGTATTGAGAAACGAGCTCAGTTTAAGCTCCATTTATAGCGCAAATATGCAGGTCCTCGGGGTAAACATTTCGTGACCTAGAGAACAGCATGTTGTTCTCTAATTGTTTTACTTGTATTTAACACTAATTTAAGATCTCTGAATCGAGTCAAATTCATGCTGAAGTTCACGAATGGCCTGCTGCACTGAGGTGGCACAGGAATACAAAACTAATCTGCATAGAGATGAATATTAAGTGTTTCCTATGTCATTAATATACAAAGTGAACAATAATGGACCCAAAATCGAATCCTGAGGAACACCTTTTTGAATCTCAAGAAATTCAGATTTAACACCATCTATCAAGATGGCCTGAGTTCTAAGATAAAGATACATCTGAAACCATAAACGGGTTGTATATCTCAGGCCTACTCTTGAATTTTCTTTCTTCAGTAAAACAGAATGAGCACGCCTTTGACAGGTCAATGAACAAGGCATTGACAAGATCATTTACAACTAGCATGGTTGCTGTGGTAGTACTATGCCCAGGCCTAAACCCTGATTTGGTTTCTATTAAGAATACAGTTATCAGATAAAAAGGAACGAGGTTGTACATTAACCAAGGATTCAAGAATCTTAGCTAAACAAGTTAGTTGTCAAGATCCTCGCCCTCATGGAGTGGCAGCACATATGCAGATTTCCATGCTTTTTAAAATATTTCCTGATAAATGTTAAATAAACAATGTGGGCTTGCTGGGCCAACAATAAGGGGTGCTGCACCAAATTATCAGCCCCTGTAGATGTCTTTGTTGTCTAATGTTAACAAAGCATCCAGGACTTCTTTATCAGTGAATTTCCAAAAAGAGGAGAACTGACCAGCATTTTCAGTATCATTCAATTGATTTTCCCCATCTACAGCGAAACTACTATTTTCAAGAGCTGGCTTTGAAATACATTAAAATATAAAGCCTGCAGAGATAAAATGGTGATTTAATGCATTAATGATAACATTTTTTGTCAGTAATAGGGCCGGAATCTAAATTTGATTTCTTGGGTGAGAGAAGAGGAGACACAACCCTTCAGTGATTTAACAGCTTTCCAGCATTTATCTGGGTTCCCTGTACATTCAGATTAGTGTATTAACATAATAATCTGATTTAGCTTTTTTAACTAGTTTTACACACAGATTTCTCAATCGTCTAAAAATCTGCTAGTCTGGACCCGAGTTAAGCTTTGAATCTAGCTTTGGCCCAGGCAGCATCTCTGTTGTGTATGACTTCAGATAGCTCTGGACTGAACCAAGGGCAAGACTGATTTCTAATGATTTTATTTTTTTTTTTAAACGGAGCATGTTTATCAGGGCAGGGTAGCCTAGTGGTTAGAGCGTTGGACTAGTAACCAGAAGGTTGCAAGTTCAAATCCCCGAGCTGACAAGGTACAAATCTGTCGTTCTGCCCCTGAACAGGTTCCTAGGCCGTCATTGAAAATAAGAATTTGTTCTGAACTGACTTGCCTAGTTAAATAAAGGTAAAAAAAAAAATACAATGGGACAGTGGTCACTAATATCTAATACAAATACCCCACTCCCAGCATATTTCTCTGGAGTATTTGTAAAGATGAGGTTGATTTCGTTGGGTCCTTTAAGTTTTGTAATCAGCTGGGTCAAATTTTAATATATTTTCCTGTAACATTCCTTGTGGAAATAGCAACACCACCACCTTTGCCTTTCCTATCAGCCCTAAACACATTGTAACCACCCATAGAAACGGGGTTTAATCAGTTAACCAAGGTCTCAGGTACAATAAAAATATCAGGGTCTTCCTGAGGCCCACATTATCCATTTTAGGTAATAAACTACAAATATTAAGATGTAAAAATGTCAGTTTTTCTGCATTTAAAAATCATACGGAGTTTCAACACAAGTCAGATTACTTTGAGATTTCAGAACAACAGGAGACTCAAATATTGGATTATATCTATTAGGAAATGAAAAGGCAATTACATTTCTCTGGTTAGCACCATTTGGCATGTCACCATTTTTCAGATACAATATGTGAAACTCTCATAGAGACCAAAGACGGGATGGTAAAAACTGACTTACGTGTAATGCTAATTATATTGTCCTCACTTGTAGCATTGAATGCAAGAGAAGCCAGTGAGCATTTGGCATTCCTTGACAAAAAAAAGTTAAAGTATCAACATGTTTTTCTACTTGCGCGCACACAAACAGAAATCAGAAGCTTGGACAGCCACATCATATTTAGCTTATGTTGGTTGGACTAAATTGTTTTTGGTATCTTTTAGTTGTCACTGTATTAGACTGGGCAGAGGTGATTTGATGATGTTGAAGTTGAAATGGTGCTGGAATAGTTGAGGCAGCTCCTGTTCTCTTTGTGACTTGTGGTAACTCTCTGTGGTTTTAAATCAATAGTTGTTTAGTAGTTAGAACATGTCATAAACATTACCTTGCTTGACCATGCTGTAGGTCATGTCTGTTACATGCAATATGCGTCGTGGACTTCACCAGACAGAGGTTGCTATCCGTTTTTGTGATAAAACAAAGGTGTGGTTGAATTTATTCTGCCGCTGTCGTATTATTGTCTCGGCCTTGAGGCCTATACATCACGGTCGCAAGGCATGTGAATGAACAGGTTGTAAAAGCAAACAACGCAATTATCACAACACATAGTTTGTAATATGGGGGGTGACGTCTAACATTGACTTCAACTAGAACGATCTTCCTGGCACAAGTAGTTACTGTACTATGGAAGGCTAGTGGACAGGCTTCCCACTCCGTATCAAATGATCCATAGCCTATGCCAAATGCCTATGCCAAATGCCTCTGGGGTCCATAGGGCAATAGAGGAGGGATTGTTGTTGGGGCGTTTCAAGTCCCCCCCCCCCCCTCCACACACACACCCGCCTCCCTCTCCCTGGGGATAATGCTGTGTGAGGATAGAGCCTCATATCCACCACACTGGAAGTCTCTGACCTGCTGACTAATTACAATGGCAACACCTGCTCACTGTAAAATCAGACTCATTAATCCGAGGCGCAATCCAAATTCGGCTGACCTCAGTGCCCTCATGCAGGGGATATAAAATATTATCACACACACACACACTGTCCCTCCCTCATGCAGGGGATATGAGATTCCATTAGAGAGTGTTGGCATCTCTTATCGGCTCAGAGGCAACAGCTGTTAAGGGAATTAAGACATACATCAAGGAAGACACAGATTCCTACTCAGGTAATAAGTCTGTCTTTCCTCCCTCTGTTTCTATTGTATAATATGCTTACATCACATATTCTCTTTGTGACATTATAGTCCATGTTATCAGTTGTCTCAGCATCTTCCATTTAGAACTTGTGTCATGATTAGGTTTAAGTTGAAATGTCCAGAGTTTTTCCTGCTAGGGATTGCAGTCAAGTCAGGAAAAACTCCTGGCCCTATGATGTAATTACATAATTATCTGTCCATTTATTATTAAAATGAAACTACAGAGTCAGATGAAATGGCTTAGTACTTATATAGCCAGTGACTCACTCGTATGTAGTTCATTAGAAAGTGCATCGGCGATGCTATACCCACAGCAACAATTAAAACATTCCCAAACCAGAAACCGTGGATTGATGGCAGCATTCGCACGAAACTGAAAGCGCGAACCAGGGCAAGGTGACCGGGAAACGTGACCAAATACAAACAGTGTAGCTATTCCCTCCGCAAGGCAATCAAACAAGCTAAGTGTCAATATAGAGACAAAGTAGAGTCGCAATTCAACGGCTCAGACACGAGGTATGTGGCAGGGTCTACAGTCAATCACGGATTATAAAGAAAACAAGCCCCGTCGCAGACCAGGATGTCTTGCTCCCAGACAGACTAAATCACTTTTTTGCTCGCTTTGAGGACAATACAGTGCCACTGACACGGCCTGCTACCAAAACCTGCGGGCTCTCCTTCACTGCATCCCACGTGAGTAAAACATTTAAACGTGTTAACCCTCGCAAGGCTGCAGGCCCAGACGGCAAACCCCAGCCGCGTCCTCAGAGCATGCGCAGACCAGCTGGCTGGTGTGTTTACGGACATATTCAATCAATCCTTATCCCAGTCTGCTGTTCCCACATGCTTCAAGAGGGCCACCATTGTTCCTGTTCCCAAGAAGGCTAAGGTAACTGAGCTAAACGACTACCGCCCCGTAGCACTCACTTCTGTCATCATGAAGTGCTTTGAGAGACTAGTCAAGGACCATATCACCTCCACCCTACCTGACACCCTAGACCCACTCCAATTTGTTTACCGCCCCAATAGGTCCCCAGACGACGCAATCGCAACCACACTGCACATGGCGCTAACCCAGCTGGACAAGAGGAATACCTATGTGAGAATGCTGTTCATCAACTACAGCTCAGCAATTAACACCATAGTACCCTCCAAACTCGTCATCAAGCTCGAGACCCTGGGTCTCGACCCCGCCCTGTGCAACTGGGTTCTGGACTTCCTGACGGGCCGCCCCCAGGTGGTGAGGGTAGGTAACAACATCTCCACCCCGCTGATCCTCAACACTGGGGCCCCACAATGGTGCGTTCTGAGCCCTTTCCTGTACTCCCTGTTCACCCACGACGGCGTGGCCATGCACGCCTCCAATTCAATCATCAAGTTTGCGGACGACACGACAGTCGTAGGCTTGATTACCAACAACGACGAGGCAGCCTACAGGGAGGAGAAGAGGGCCCTCGGAGTGTGGTGCCAGGAAAATATCCTCACACTCAACGTCAACAAAACAAAGGAGATGATTGTGGACTTCAGGAAACAGCAGAGGGAGCACCCCCCTATCCACATCGAAGGTACAGTGGTGGAGGAGGTGGAAAGTTTTAAGTTTCTCGGCGTACACATCACGGACCAACTGAATTGGTCCACCCACACAGACAGCGTTGTGAAGAAGGCGCAGCAGCGCCTCTTCAACCTCAGGAGGCTGAAGAAATTTGGCTTATCACCAAAAGCACTCACAAACTTCGACAGATGCACAATTGAGAGCATCCTGCCGGGCTGTATCACCGCCTGGTACGGCAACTGCTCCGCCCACAACCGTAACACATCACCGGGGTCAAACTACCTGCCCTCCAGGACACCTACACCACCCGATGTCACAGCAAGGCCATAAAGATCATCAAGGACAACAACCAACTGAGCCACTGCCTGTTCACCCCGCTATCATACAGAAGGCGAGGTCAGTACAGGTGCATCAAAGTAGGGACCGAGAGACTGAAAAACAGCTTCTATCTCAAGGCCATCAGACTGTTAAACAGCCACCACTAACATTGAGTGGCTGCTGCCAACATACTGACTCAACTCCAGCCACTTTAATAAGGGAATTGATGGAAAAATGTATCACTAGCCACTTTAAACTATGCCAATTTATGTTTATATACCCTACATTACTCATCTCATATATATATATATATATACTGTACTCTATACCATCTACTGCATCTTGTCTATGCCGTTCTGTACCATCACTCATTCATATGTCTTTATGTTCATATTCTTTATCCCTTTACACTTGTGTGTATAAGGTAGTAGTTGTGGAATTGTTAGGTTAGATTACTCGTTGGTTATTACTGCATTGTCAGAACTAGAAGCACAAGCGTTTCGCTACACTCGCATTAACATCTGCTAACCATGTGTCTGTGACAAATATAATTTGATTTGATTTGACCTGTCTTCCTACCTGAGACAATTAGTCCAATCAACGTAAGCTAAATATGACGTGGCTGTCCAAGCTTCTGATTTCTGTTTGTGTTCGTGCAAGTAGAAAAACATGTAGACTCACCCTACTTGTAGAGAAATGCCAATGCCATCCTCTCTTTCATGTTGACGAAACCGTGTATCACTCGTATGGATTTTACCTGTCTTCCTACCAGTGAGAGATGTCTTCCAAAGCTTTGCTTTTCTTATTTTAATCTGCAGTATATTTATATCCCAGAGGCTCACCATAGTGAAACTCGCCAACTGGGTGAGCAGAGGTTCAAATGATCTTCTCACTACATACATAGAGTATGTGTTCTATGCAGTGGTTCCCAAACTGTGCCCCACCCCCCACAAATGTTTTATTTATACTGAACAAAAATATAAATGCAACATACTACAATTTCAAAGATTTTACAGTCACAGTTCATATAAAGAAATCAGTCAATTTAAATGCATTATTATGTATGTGGACACCCCTTCAAATTAGTGGATTCGGCTATTTCAGCCACACCCGTTACTGACAGGTATAAATTCGAGCACCCAGCCATGCAATCTCCATAGACATTGTCAGTAGAATGAACTTACTGAAGAGCTCAGTGACTTTAAATGTGGCACCAAGTCGGTTCGTCAAATTTCTGCCCTGCTCGAGCTGCCCCGGTCAACTGTAAGTGCTATTATTGTGAAGTGGAAACGTCTAGGAGAAACAACGGCTCAGCCGTGAAGTGGTAGGCCACACAAGCTCACAGAGCTTGTCCTCGGTTGCATCACTCACTACTGAGCTCCAAACTGCCTCTGGAAGCAACGTCTGCACAATAACTGTTCGTCAGGAGCTTTATGAAATGGGTTTCCATGGCCGAGCAGCCGCACACAAGCCTAAGATCACCATGTGCAATGCCAAGCGTCGGCTGGTGTGGTGTAAAGCTCGCGACCATTGGACTCTGAAGCACTGGAGTGATGAATCACGCTTCACCATCTGGCTGACCGACGGACGTTTCTGGTGGATGCCGGGAGAACGCTAAATACCCCAATGCATAGAGACAACTGTAAAGTTTGGTGGAGAAGGAAAAATGGTCTTCGGCTATTTTTCATGGTTCAGGCCCCTTAGTTCCAGTGAAGGGAACTTAATGCTACAGCATACAATGACATTCTAGTATTGGCCAACGTGCAATAATTGGAAATCAAACTGGACGATCTATGATTAAGACTTACCAACGGGACATTAAAAACTGTAATATCTTATGTTTCACCAAGATAATATAGAGATGGCTGGCTTCTCCATGTATTGGCAGGACAGAGCAGCTATGTCTGGTAAGACAAGGGGCGGGGGTGTGTGTCTATTTGTCAATAACTGCTGGTGCGCAATTGAAGAAGTCTCGAGGTATTGCTTGCCTGAGGTAGAATACCTTATGATAAGCTGTAGACCACACTATCTACCAATAGAGTTCTCATCTATATTATTCTTAGCTGTATATTTCCCACCAGAAACCAATGCTGCCACTAATACCGCACTCAGCGAGCTGTGTAAGGCCTTAAGCAAACAAGAAAATGCTCATCCAGAAGAGGTGCCCCTAGTGGCCGGGAAGTTTAATGCAGGCAAACTTAAAGCTCTCCCTCGCCGTCCATTTGGCAAATCTGACCATAATTCTATCCTCCTGATTCCTGCGTATGAGCAAAAACTAAATCAGGAAGTACCAGTGACTCGCTCAATACGGAATTGGATTACCAGGACATGTACTCAAAGCATGCACGGACCAACTGGCAAGTGTCTTCACTGACATTTTCAGCCTCTCCATGACCGAGTCTGTAATACAGACCACCATAGTCCCTGTGCCCAAGATAGCGAAGATAACTGATGCCTAAATGATTACTGCCCTGTAGCATTCACGTCGGTAGCCATGAAGTGCTTTGAAAGGCTGGTCATGGCTCACATCAATACCATCATGCCGGAAACCCTAGACCCACTCCAATTTGCATACCGCCTCAAGAAATCCACAAATGACGCAATCTCAATCACACTCCACACTGCCTTTTCCCACCTAGACAAAGGGAACACCTATGTGAGAATATTCTTCACTGACTACAGCTCAGCGTTCAACACCATAGTGCACTCAAAGCTCATCACCAAGCTAAGGACCCGGGGACTTAACACCTCCCTCTGCAACTGGATCCTGGACTTCCTGACGGGCTGCCCCCAGGTGGTAAGGGTAGGCTACAACAGATCTGCCACACTTATCCTCAACACAGGGGCCCCTTAGGGGTGCCTGCTTAGTCCCCTCCTGTTCTCCCTTTTCACTCACAACTGCGTGGCCAAACACGACTCCAACACCATCATTAAGTTTGCTGATGACACAACAGTGGTAGTAGATCTGATCACCGATAACGATGAGACAGTCTATAGGGAGGAGGTCAATGACCTGGCAGTGTGGTGCCAGGACAACAGCCTCTTCCTCAATGTGAGCAAGACAAAGGAGCTGATCGTGGACTATAGGAAAAGGAGGGAGAACGGCATCACCGCCTGGTATGGCAACTGCTCTGCATCTGACTGTAATGCGTAAATTGTCAGACTCCAGTCACCCAAGTCATAGACAGTACTGGAGCGCTAAGTCTAAGACCAAAAGGCTCCTTAACAGCTTCTACCCCCAAGCCATGAAACTGCTGAACAGTTAATCAAATGGCCAACTGGACTATTTACATTGACCCCCCCTCTACCCCACTTTACTTTGCTGTTTATTTTCTATGCATAGTCACTTTACAAATTACCTCAACTAACCTGTAACCCTGCACATTGATACATACCGGTACCCCTGTATATAGACATATGTAGACATTGCACAAAATAGGAAAATTAAAAGTTACGTAAAAACACTTAGGAGTTTAGAAAAAGGTAACAATGTATATAAACTAATTATTTTCTCGTTACTGTAATGTAAATATCTTGTTACTTTTTATTTGATTTTTTAAAACTTTTTATTTAGTAAATATTTTCTTAACTCTATTTCTCGAACTGCATTGTTGGTTAAGGGCTTACAAGTAAGCATTTCACGTTAAGGTCTACACCCGTTGTATTCGGCGCAAGTGATTTCATTTAATTTTATAGCTAATGTGTTTGTAGATCGATTGAGGTGAATGAAGCAACAGTAACCAATGCTTGTTTTTGCTGTTCTCCAAATAGCATTTTAGAGTGTTTTAAATTGTATAGAAACGCGGTAAATGAGCTTCAACTTTTAGTGAGGCCCCTCACTAAAACTCAGAACTTGGCAGCCACCCGGTCTTTCTCTGTCTATCTGTCTGACACCAATGAATCACCAATTTGCCCACTGCAGCTTTAGACTAGAGTGCAATGTATTGACTTATGCGTCATGTCTCGTGATGCATGTATTTTTGCACAAGCGCCACAGACTGAGCTTCACAGCCTCCAATGGGCTCATTCATCCCCCCTCTCCCTGTAACTATTCAACAGGTCATTGCTGTAAATTCTCAGTCAACTTACCTGGCAAAATAAGGGTTACAAAAAATATGTATGTATCAATGATATCATGATGGTACATGTTGGTCCCGTGTGGCTCAGTTGGTAGAGCATGGCGCTTGCAACGCCAAGGTTGTGGGTTTGATTCCCACGGGGGACCAGTACAAAAATGTTGGCACTCACCACTGTTTATGATTTTTTTTTCAAATGTAACCTTTATTTAACTAGGCAAGTCAGTTAAAAACAAATTCTTATTTACATTGACAGCCTACCAAAAGGCAAAAGGCCTCCTGCGGGGATGGGGGCCTGGGATAAAAATAAATATAATACAATACTGTGAGTTGCTTTGGATAAGAGCCTCTACTAAAGTGTGTGTGGGTACTGTGTATGTATGCGTGTGTGGGTTTTCCCCATGCTGACCCCCTCATCTCTCAGCTGGGACAGGATAGGGTCAGGTCAGTATTTTTGTTATGGGGGTCTGCAAACTCCTTAGGCTTCACATGACTTCTCTGTGTGTCTTACTGACAGGCTAGCGTTCTCTCCCCCCAGGTGAAAAATATGTTGAAGGAATGTCTTTCTGCTTGGTTAAGGGCCTCGGCCCCCCCACAAGTGCATGCTGTCATCAAGGCAAAGGGTTGCTACTTTGAAAAATCTAAAATATATTTGCCTTTGTTTAACACTTTTTTTGGGTACTGCGTGATTCCATATGTGTTATTTCATAGTTTTGATGTCTTCACTATTATTCTACAATGTAGAAAATATGAAAAATATGGGAAAACCCCTGGAATGAGTAGGTGTGTCAACTTTTGACTGGTACTGTATATAAAACACAGGAACATCATGTTTTTGACTGCACTGGGTCTTTTAAAGGACACAGAGAGGGTTTTCACTCTGCAAGTGGGAATATGAAAAATAATTACATCTTTAAAAATACACAATGTGTATGGTTTGATGTAGTTGTGTATTTGGATGTGCCACATGTTGTCTGTCAGTGCGTTTTTGTGTGAAAGCCATCTGGTTTGTATGGCTGGGTAGATGTGCATGGCCACATAGATATGGGGTCCTGAATTAGATTAGCGCAACAAAAAACAGTCAAAGTATAGATAACGGGAACGTCGCAACCCTTCGGTGATCTGAAAATGAGATAAAGACACTAAGTGGTTTGCAGAATGTGATCCCCCCCCCCCCCCCAGCTGTCATCCCAGTCACGCTAATAAACAGGCCCAATAAATGGTAACCAGAGAGGGAAAACAAAGACCAATGTTTGGGCTCCCTGGGTGAGTGTACTCATTCCTCCCAACTCAATTTGAAGGGAAGCTATGCAGTAAGACGACCCCTAGCCCGGCCTACTACCCCGCTCTTGGTCGTCTCTTCGAGGTCGTCTTTCAGCCAATAGGAACTTGTGATTCCTAGCTTCCTTTTGTTATGTTTGCCGGGAGGCATTGCTGGGGAGCAGTTTGCGAGGGGAACGGAACACTGTGGTGGGCAGCCTCTCTGAAGGTCGAATTCCAGTGATTCTCTGGAGGCCCTGAGTACACAAACGGAGAAGACGGGCTTGCCTTGACGGCGTCTTAACGCAGTAATATAATCCACATGGCCAAAGCTGAAACACTGGATTACTGCTGAGTATCGAGAGAAAGTGTGAACATTAACCTAAGCAATGAAACAAATTCTGTACAACCAGTAAAATGACTATAAATCTATCAGACTTTCCATACATTTTTCCTGAACATGTGGCCTGCCAGGAAAGACTAGGCTCTAGTTATGGCTATCACTAGGGCCTAGAGCAGAGCTCTCCGATCCTGTTCCTGGAGAGCCATGGTCCTGTAGGTTTTCACTCCAATCTAGCGCACCTGATTCCAACAGTTAACGGGATGACAAGCTGAATCAGGTTAGTTACAACGGGGGTTGGAGCTGAAACCTACAGGAGGGCAGTGCTCCAGGATCAGGGTTGAAGAGCCCTGGCATAGAGCTTATTCCTGGTCAGGAAAAATGTAAGGCCTTCAATCCCAGTTAATTATAATGGATTCAATGGCTGCTAACACACTCTTTAGCTCAGCTACGTGGTTCATTGCAAGGTGTTTTGTGTGTGGGCATTAACTCCATTAGAACCAAACTTCCCACAGCAAAACTTCCCTCATATTTAGCCTCACAAGGGTTTTTACAATTTTTAGGACAGTTGCATTCATGAGTTGTAGTAACAAATGTCAATAAACAAATAAGGTCCGTCATACGAAATACTGACCCCAAAAAATGCTAATGATTGGTATCAGTGGATGCAGAATAAATAGACACATCCTGTGCAAAATCCCAGAATGTGTAAAAACGGTAGAGCAAATACCCTTTATTGCTGTTCTTGTCATCATTGCCTTAATGAAACTCTTAAGGAAGTTGTCATTCATTTGAATGGAGAAAATAACACTCCTTATGTACAGTACCAGTCAAAAGTTTGGACACACCTACTCATTCAAAGGTTTTTCTTTATTTTTTTACTATTTTCTACATTGTAGAATAATAATGAAGACATCAAAGCTATGAAATAACACATGCAATCATGTAGTAACCCAAAAAGTGTTAAACAAATCAAAATATATTTTATATTTGAGATTCTTCAAAGTAGCCACCCTTTGCCTTGATGACAGCTTTGCACACGCCTGGCATTCTCTCAACCAGCTTCATGAGGAATGCTTTTCCAACAGTCTTGAAGGAGTTCCCACATATGCTGAGCATTTGTTTGCTGCTTTTTCTTCACTCTGCGGTCCAAACCATCTCAACTGGGTTGAGGTCGGGTGATTGTGGTGGCCAGGTCATCTGATGCAGCACGCCATCACTCTCCTTCTTGGTTAAATAGCCCTTACACAGCCTGGAGGTGTATTGGGTCATTGTCCTGTTGAAAAACAAATGATAGTCCCACTAAGCGCAAACCAGATGGGATGGTGTATCGCTGCAGAATGCTGTGGTAGCAATGCTGGTTAAGTGTGACTTGAATTTTAAATAAATCACTGACAGTGTCACCAGCAAAGCACCCACACACCATCACACTTCCTCCTCCATGCTTCATGGTGGCAACCACACATGCGGAGATCATTCGTTCACCTACTCTGTGTCTCACAAAGACACGGCGGTTAGAACCAAAAATCTCAAATTTGGACTCATCAGACCAAAGGACAGATTTCCACCGATATACTGTCCATTGCTTGTGTTTCTTGGCCCCAGCTACTCTCTTCTTATTATTGGTGTCCTGTAGTAGTGGTTTCTTTGCAGCAATTCAACCATGAAGACCTGATTCACACAGTCTCCTCTGAACAGTTGATGTTGAGATGTGTCTGTTACTTGAACTCTGTGAAGCATTTATTGGGCTGCAGTTTCTGAGGCTGGTAACTCTAATGAACTTATCCTCTGCAGCAGAGGTAACTGGTGGGAGCCAGTTTTATCATAGTGCTTGATGGTTTTTGCGACTGCACTTGAAGAAACTTTCAAAGTTCTTGAAATGTTCCTGATTGACTGACCTTCATGTCTTAAAGTAATGATGTACTGTCGTTTCTCTTTGCTTATTTGAGCTGTTTTTGCCATACCAAATAGCGCTATCTTCTGTATACCACCCCTACCGTGTCACAACACAGCTGATTGGCTCAAACACATTAAGAAGGAAAGAAATTCCACAAATTAACTTTTAACAGTGCGGGTGATTCCCTGATCCACCTCTACTCAGACGACACCATTCTGTATAGTTCTGGCCCTTCTTTAGGCTCTGTGTTAACTAACCTCCAAACGAGCTTCAATGCCATACAACACTTCTTCCGTGGCCTCCAACTGCTCTTAAACGCTAGTAAAAATCAAATGCGTGCTTTTCAACCGTTCGCTGCCCGCACCCGCCCGCCCGACTAGCATCACTACTCTGGACGGTTCTGACTTAGAATATGTGGACAACTACAAATACCTTGGTGTTTGGCTAGACTGTAAACTCTCCTTCCAGACTCATATTAAACATCTCCAATCCAAAATTAAATCTAGAATCGTCTTCCTACTTCACAACAAAGCCTCCTTCACTCACGCTGCCAAACATACTCTCGTAAAACTGACTATACTACCGATCCTCGAATTTTGGCGATGTCATTTACAAAATAGCTTCCAATACTTTACTCAGCAAATTGGATGCAGTCTATCACAATGCCACCCGTTTGGTCACCAAAGCCCCTTATACCACCCACCACTGCGACCTGTATGCTCTAGTCAGCTGGCCCTCGCTACATATTCGTCGCCAGACCCACTGGCTCCAGGTCATCTATAAGTCTATGCTAGGTAAAGCTCCGCCTTATCTTAGCTCACTGGTCATGATAACACCCACCCGTAGCACGCACTCCAGCAGGTATATCTCACTGGTCATCCTCAAAGCCAATACCTACTTTGGCCGCCTTTCCTTCCAGTTCTCTGCTGCCAATGACTGGAACAAATTGCAAAAATCGCTGAAGTTGGAGACTGATATTTCCCTCACTAACTTTAAACATCAGCTATCTGAGCAGCTAACCGATCGCTGCAGCTGTACAATGCCCATCTGTAAATAGCCCACCCAATCTACCTACCTCATCCCCATATTGTTTTAAAAAAAACACTTTTCTGCTCTTTTGCACACCATTATTTCTACTTGCACATCATCTGCTTATCTATCACACCAGTGTTCATTTGCTAAACTGTAATTCCTTCGCTACTATGGCCTATTTATTGCCTTACCTCCTCACGCCATTTGCACACCCTGTACACAGATTTTATATTGTGTTATTGACTGTACGCTTGTTTATTCCATGTGTAACTCTGTGTTGTTGTTTGTGTCGCACTGCTTTGCTTTATCTTGGCCAGGTCGCAGTTGCAAATGAGAACTTGTTCTCAACTAGCTTACCTGGTTAAATAAAAGTGGGAAAAAACAAGGCACACCTGTTAATTGAAATGCATTCCAGGTGACTACCTCATGAAGCTGGTTGAGAGAATTCCAAGAGTGTGCAAAGCTGAATGTCAAGGCAAAGGGTGGCTACTTTAAAAAAAATATTTTTGGTTACTACATGATTCCATATGCGTTATTTCATAGTTTTGATGTCTTCACTATTATTCTAGAATGTAGAAAATAGTAAAAAATAAAGAAAAATTGAATTAGTAGGTGTGTCCAAACTTTTGACTGGTACTGTATATGGATGCAAACAAATACTAAATTAAACACACATGCACATGGTAGCATGCACACACTCACGCAGTCGCACACCCACACACAACCTCATAACCTTGCACTTCAGTTTCAACCTAAAGAAATTAATTACAAGACACCAACTCAAGGCCCATCAGAGTGTCTGTGTCTGCATGCGAGTGTGAGTGAGTGTGAAAGACAATGTGTGAGAAGTAGGGAGATAGAACAACCATTTTGTTCTGCCAGTCACGTTTCCGATGAGCCAAAAAAAGGAGGGAGCTTTACGTTTCTCCACACGCGCACACACACTCACGCACACACACCGATGACACACACGTCTCGGTGAAATGGCTGTGTTCCCCACATCTCCTTCTCATTATTAATCCAATCACGACACAGAATAGGATGCAAATAAGTGGAGATAGAGCTTCAGTGCCCATTAAAATACGATATGCAGAAAGACCACCATATGCCATGAAGAAGAGACTGCCTGGGATAAGACAGCATTACAGAGTACAACCATCTCGAATGAAGAGACACAGGGGGTCTGTGCACCCATACACTCACACCTGCATACAGGAACATATTTTCACTCATACACATGCACACAAATCCCCACAGGAGCAGTAAGGAATGATTGTACACAGTAAGTGGCTTTTTTTTACATTGAACAAATATTGATATACTGTACAAAAAGGGAGAATGTCGTTCATTAACTAGAAATGAGCTACACTGTTATATTATTCCGCTATAGGTGCCACAAATTGTATAATTTTCCTCTTGTGCTGATATGAAAGGTTGAAGGCCACGTTGCAAGTTAAATTTGCCAGTATAAATAGAATATACACCATTTGTAAAATCATTGTGAAGCACGTGTGCCACTGAGCAAGTGCATGACACAGCCTGTGATTATTGCCTGTGACGTTTGTTCAGGTGAAGACGCTGGAGATGACTGGGGACAACACCTGGGCCGGTTGCACCAGTTAGTCATCAGTGGGAGATGAGGAGATGAGTGGAAGACAGCCTTTATCACAGCCAGTGGCCATTATGAGTGTACCAGGTCATGCCGTTTGGACTCTGACATGGTTTATGAACTTTCATCTGTCCCCGAGCTGCCTTTTGCCTATCCCTTTTGGTGTAATAAATATCGGAGCTCAACCATCTGCCCCCTGTGTCTGCATTTGGGTCTCGCCTTGTGCCCTTATAAGACCAACTTTTTTACGTCCAACTGGTGAAGGCACCAGTTCTACAAACAAGTAGTTATTATTCCTAGGCCTGAAGTCTTAGAATAAAACTGAAATGATCTGCTTGAAGGTAATTTTCACTTTTATATGTGTACATGATGTTTGTTGGTAAAAGGCATGAACTTGGTATTGCAAGTTGGCTTATGACTTCTTCATGCTACTTTACTAGCAACTGAAAAGCTGTATCAGGCAGCTTTAGATTGGAGGGTCAAACGAATAGCTATTTGATAAGCTATCCACCTGATTGCTACATTTTTTAAATTAGTTACCTAGCTAGCTTGCTAGATTGAAACTGCTGGGGGAAAGCTATCTAACATTACCTAACTACCACTATCACCACCTTAGATAGCTAAGTGGACTGTAGCTAGGTTTCTAGAAAAGAGCAACTATATATTTGCTAGCTTTATTACTGACTATTGTGAACACTTTTTTCCCGAACTACTTCGTTCCCTTGCCTGTTTATTGATGCATTGGTGAATAAAAAAAAGTTGTCAAGAAAAATGCCCCTCTTGATTTCACTGCAAATAGGCTGTGTTGTTTTGGTATCATTTGGCTGAATAGGCTGGTGCACATTGCATTCTTGTTTCATCAGTTACTGACTGACGAGGCAAATTCTTTTGAATGGTTTTTGGCGTTGCTGCATATCAGATTGAGAGGGAGTGCGATCACTAGAAAGCAGCATGCAAACAGACCAGGGCCCGTGTTCACAAAGCATCTCAGAGTAGGAGTGCTGATTTAGGTTCAGTTTCGCCTTTTATATCACAATGAATGATCACATTGACAAGGGGGAGCTGGTCCAAGATCAATATTGCTACTCTGAAGACGCTTTGTGAATACGGGCCCGGGAAGAAAGCTTCTGCCCAATACCTTGCACAGCAATCTTTCACCACAGAACCCTAGAGGTATTACAGTCCATGATTAGGAATTGAATATCTGTATGTGAACTTCCATATATCAATGATACTAACAAAAGGATGGAATTGTTCATCAACATGTGCAGTAAATGCTAACATGGCTTTGGGGATGAAAGGTACATAATGCATGTATTGCCATCTCCCTATCAGGCCACTGCATGCTGTGACATGAGCCTGGATGATGACACACATCTCCTTTAAGCTGACTGATTGAATACGGGGGCCTTCAGTGGTTCCGGAAGCAAGGGCCCTACCTAGGAGTACAGCAACAGTCTCCCTGTCTCACAGCCATTCTGTCAACATGTATTGTTTGTAACCACTGAAATTCATACAAACTGCTACGTAAGCAAGCACCGACTTATGTTCACTTTGTCCCATTCTTTAGTCTTGTCTGGGACACATATTTTAGTTTCGACACCTGTATGACATACATGAATTATAATGTATTCACTCTGGACATTAGACTTGCATTTACTTTTGACCATTTAAATCATAAGCTATAAGTGTATTTGTCTTGATGTATCAACTCTATTACTTAATTCAGAAAGTAGGCTTCACCTCCAAGTTATATCTGTAGGCATTAGCTTGCTCGCTAGCTAGAGTGATCTAGCTAACGTGAGCTAGCTAGCCATGAATCAATGTTTCTAACATGCCACTATCTTGCTTACATTCCATCTGACAGATATTTAGCCACTGTAGCTAGCTAGATAATAATGGTTTATAATAGTTGCATTATCTAACGAACTAGGCAGTTATCAAAGACACTCACTTGGTAACTTACCATACTTTTTGACCAACCACACATTAGGCTGTAGTCCGGTACTTCATTGTCTAAAGAAACCCACTCGCATACAGCCATGAGGTGCAGTCAATGGCTCAGCGTTCCAAAAGTATTCACCTCAATCTATGTCAAGCCTGGGCAACTTTTTATTTCATATTTTTATGGTGTTAGTGCAGCCCAGAATGTACAATTGATTATATCTCCAATTTACAATGTCAGATTGGAAAAAAATGGACATATCAGATTCATACATACATTCACTACTCATTATTGTTATTATTACATTTTTTTATGAAACATGGCCTTTAACCCCATAGACTATATCCCCTAACATATGGGTACTGCACACACATTTAATGGTATTTACACACACCAAGAGGGGTAATCTCCTTGAGTGTTATCCTAACAAGTAGTCACACACATTGCTTTTCAATTGCAGTAAAAAATTCATGCTAGATTACATTTACATAAAGGCCAATAGAGTAGCCTACCTCCGATGTCTATTACGCAATGTGGTTGATCCTGGTTAATTTGACCATATTCATTCATATTCAACAACTGCTACATAGATTCTGCTTAACCATTCCTGTCCAATCAAATCATGTTTTATTGGGAAGTGGGTGATGTCTGAACTGAGAGGCTGTTGTCACGGTTCTTTCATGTGGCACTAAATTCCTTCCTTACTTTCGGGGGTTTCCAGCCGTAATGCATTCACAATGCGGTAGACCATACTTCCTCTTCGAGTAGTCCCTTTATGGTCCTCCTGCAGTTCTGTTGCCCTAGCTCCCACTGGTCCAATACGACCTTGAAGCAGTTGATACAGTATGTGCCCGCCACCCGCTTAAGAGGAGATTTATCCATTTAGCCTGTCTTGTTCATGGGGCATAGTTCTATTTTGACAATTATATCCTTCTATATGTGACCAGGGCTGAGTGAACAAACTCTAAACACAGCCTTAGTAACTGGAGAGTACTTTCCTATAGGATCTACTCATTCACTTGGGGAGATACCTTGCATTCACTATACATACCTCCACCTTTAATTAGCAAGACAGGAGAATGGAGCTTCTGTGGGAATGGAATCTCTCCATCATGTGATTGGTCAGTCAAGATGGTCAAGTGCTGACATGGGAATTGTTTTATTTATTTTTAAACCTTTATTTAACTAGGCAAGTCAGTTAAGAACAAATTCTTATTTTACAATGACGTTCTACCCGGGCCAAACCCTCCCCTATAACCCAGGCGACGCTGGGCCAATTGTGTGCTGCCCTATGGGACTCCTGATCACGGCCGGTTGTGATACAGCCCAGGATCGAACCAGGGTCTGTAGTGACGCCTCTAGCACTGAGATGCAGTGCCTTAGACTGCTGCGCCACTCGTGAGTTAAAGCTATTTTTTCATGAGGAATGATTCGGATCAGGAGTTTTCCCTGACCTTGTGAACTACTGACTGGAAAAATGCAGTTTTAAATGTCCTAGTTATCTTATTTCTAGTCTAAGGTCTGTAGTGTTGTGTATAGGTTGTGTAGTCTTTCCAGGATAGATTCCTGCCTTAGGAGTAATATACAGGAGCTCAATATGTTTGTTTCTGTCTCTTACACTCTCCCGGGCACACTGTTCCTCCTGGTCTTGGAAGTCATTTTACACAATTTGCGAATTCATCAGAGTGGAGACGTGTTTTAGATGCATCTCTGCGATAGTAGCTTTATTTGTTTATTGAGCATCTAAAAAGATAATTTATCTATGCAAGGAAGGAAAACACTTCTGTCTCAGGACATCTATCAGAAGAGGTAGAGAAAGTGTGCACATGTCTGTGTCTGTGTGTGACACAATGAAGAGGATGTACTATCTCTGTAGAACGCTGCAGTTACAGCCAATGTTTCATATGGGATGGAGATGCACCATCCAGGCAGTACTCGACAACTCAGACAATAACTCATCCCTTTCTCACGTCTGTTTCCTGAGGCGCAATTCATGACAGAATGTCATGAATTGTAAGAAAGACAGGAGGAAAATAAACAGAAAAACAGAAGCTGCATGCCACACGCATGCACACACATACACACACACATAGTTGATAATGCATGCCTGTGTATGTTAGCCTTTCTCACGCACTGCAATCTTAAACTCCTTTGCAATATGGTCCCACCATCCACCAGTAATGTGATGACATTCCTTTCCCTTCGTCTCATAGGAACTCAAATACCAGAGATAATTGTAAAATCACTCCATCATTCATAAATTGTACAACCTACAGCTATGTACTTAATGTGTCAACCCCCATTTAGTGCTGATCTCATGCACAAGTGCACATATTCCTGGAGGCCAAACTGATGTCACCACTCATCTTAGATAAGTATTTTGTTTGATTCTATTTTCGCAATCCCACTACACAGCAAAACCAGCCTTGTGATAGCCTGAGTTACATGTGTTACATGTGTTGTCTCCAAACCGCTGGAGAATGTCAAAGTCCTTGGTCTTGGCATTGGCATCCCATACCCCCGGTTGAACAGCCAATGGGAAATGCATTACAAAGAAATATCCAAAACTCCTGTAGAGAGAAATGTCTTTGAGCAGATTTGGCATAGAGGTGATTCAATATCCTGTGAAATGTTTGACTAACATGGCGAGCGCTTCCAGCTTAGATGGAGAAGTCAGTATTAAAGCGGATTAGATCTGATGTTGAAATGTTCCACTTTTTCTGAAGGAGGGAACATGCAATGCATACCTATTGAGCCCGATGTTCTTGTTAGGTTCTCAGTGTGACACACACACACACACACACACACACACACACACACACACACACACACACACACACACACACACACACACACACACACACACACACACACACACACACACACACACACACACACACACACACACACACACACACACCTTTAGAGATACACTCACATTCCAGAGAGAGAGTGACAGGAACTTGCTAAGGCTCTTTGTCTCATTATGGAAGTGGCAAACGCCCAGACACTCTGAAAAACACAGGTGTCAGCACTGCGGACAAAGATGAATGTTTTTCTGGTCCAAAATGTTGTTAAAAGAAAATATATTAATCTAATTACAGACAACTCATAATAAGTGCACTTCAGATATGTGCAAACTCCTTTCATGTTAGAACTCTTTTATGGTCCAAATTCCAATATTAGTCTGTTTTTATTGCTATGGATATATCCATGATGCACGGGTCAATACTGAGAGCATTTGACTGTATAGTTCCATAACATTTGCTGCAACATGGTCTCAGGGCAGTTTGTATTATTCTGTAAATCTGTGACACTCATTAGTATTATATGTTACGTTAAGTTACATTATGAATAGAATAGCTGTCGTACAATATCTTCTGAACAAACATATGAATGCAACATGCAACAATTTCAACGAGTTTCAGTTCATAAAGGAAATCAGTCAGTTGAAATAAATAAATTAGGCCCTAAAATATGGATTTCACATGACTGGCCAGGGGTGCAGCCATGGGTAGGTCTGGGAGGGCATAGACCCACCCACTTGGGAGCCAGGCGCACTCACTGAGAATTTCATCAGCTGTCTGGGTGGCTGGTCTCAGATGATCCGACAGGTGAAGAACCTGGATGTGGAGGTCCTGGACTGGCATGGTTACAGGTTGTGAGGCCTTTTGGACATACTGCCAAATTCTCTAAAATGAAGTTGGAGGCAGCTTATGGGAAATTAACATTCAAATCTCTGGCAACAGCTCTGGTGGACATGCCTGTAGTCTGCATGCCAATTGCGCAAGCCCTCAAAACTTGAGACATCTGTGGCATTGTGTTTTGTGAAAAAAGGGCACATTTTAGCATGGCCTTTTTTTGTCCCCAGGACAAGGTGCACCTGTGTAATGATCATGCGGTTTAATCAGCTTCTTGATATGCCACATCAGTCTGGTGGATGGATTATCTTGGCAAATGAGAAATGTTAATGAACAGGCATGTAAACAAATTTGTGCACAACATTTGAGAGAAATACGTTTTTTGTGCAAATGGAAAAATTTGGGGATCTTTGATTTCAGCTCATGAAACGGGACCAACACTTTGTGTTGTGTTTATTTTTGTTCAGTATAATACGAATTAGAGGATGTATAGTATCATACGTCTTACCTGGCCATACAATAGCATACAAATTGGATGACAACTTATACATCTTGGAGGATGTTAAGTATTATGCATCTTTCTCTGAGACCAGGTGGCTGATTGTGTCAGTCTCGAGTTGCCATACCTCTAAAATCACATTGTTACGCCTCCTTTAGTGGTCTGGAGAATTATGTATGGCAGAACCGTTCTGAATGGTTTGAATTGGATGTTACATTTAAAGAACCCTCTCCCCACATGCCCAAAGACGGGTTGCTGTGTGCTATGTGCATCACTGTTTTCAGTCCAGGTAGGACCAGGGTTTGAAAAAGTACCCAACTGCCATACTTGAGTAAAAGTAAACATACCTTAATAGAAAATTACTCAAGTAAAAGTAAAGTCACCCAGTAAAATACTACTTGAGTAAAAGTCTAAAAGTACAGTGCCTTGCGAAAGTATTCGGCCCCTCTTGAACTTTGCGACCTTTTGCCACATTTCAGGCTTCAAACATAAAGATATAAAACTGTATTTTTTTGTGAAGAATCAACAACAAGTGGGACACAATCATGAAGTGGAACGACATTTATTGGATATTTCAAACTTTTTTAACAAATCAAAAACTGAAAAATTGGGCGTGCAAAATTATTCAGCCCCCTTAAGTTAATACTTTGTAGCGCCACCTTTTGCTGCGATTACAGCTGTAAGTCGCTTGGGGTATGTCTCTATCAGTTTTTCACATCGAGAGACTGAAATGTTTTCCCATTCCTCCTTGCAAAACAGCTCGAGCTCAGTGAGGTTGGATGGAGAGCATTTGTGAACAGCAGTTTTCAGTTCTTTCCACAGATTCTCGATTGGATTCAGGTCTGGAATTTGACTTGGCCATTCTAACACCTGGATATGTTTATTTTTGAACCATTCCATTGTAGATTTTGCTTTATGTTTTGGATCATTTGGAGCATTGTTGCCAAAAAGTTTAATTGTTGTTTCATCTGACCAGAGCACCTTCTTCCACATGTTTGGTGTGTCTCCCAGGTGGCTTGTGGCAAACTTTAAACAACACTTTTTATGGATATCTTTAAGAAATGGCTTTCTTCTTGCCACTCTTCCATAAAGGCCAGATTTGTGCAATATACGACTGATTGTTGTCCTATGGACAGAGTCTCCCACCTCAGCTGTAGATCTCTGCAGTTCATCCAGAGTAATCATGGGCCTCTTGGCTGCATCTCTGATCAGTCTTCTCCTTGTATGAGCTGAAAGTTTAGAGGGACGGCCAGGTCTTGGTAGATTTGCAGTGGTCTGATACTCCTTCCATTTCAATATTATCGCTTGCACAGTGCTCCTTGGGATGTTTAAAGCTTGGGAAATCTTTTTGTATCCAAATCCGGCTTTAAACTTCTTCACAGCAGTATCTCGGACCTGCCTGGTGTGTTCCTTGTTCTTCATGATGCTCTCTGCGCTTTTAACGGACCTCTGAGACTATCACAGTGCAGGTGCATTTATACGGAGACTGGATTACACACAGGTGGATTGTATTTATCATCATTAGTCATTTAGGTCAACATTGGATCATTCAGAGATCCTCACTGAACTTCTGGAGAGAGTTTGCTGCACTGAAAGTAAAGGGGCTGAATAATTTTGCACGCCCAATTTTTCAGTTTTTGATTTGTTAAAAAAGTTTGAAATATCCAATAAATGTCGTTCCACTTCATGATTGTGTCCCACTTGTTGTTGATTCTTCACAAAAAAATACAGTTTTATATCTTTATGTTTGAAGCCTGAAATGTGGCAAAAGGTCGCAAAGTTCAAGGGGGCCGAATACTTTCGCAAGGCACTGTATATGATTTTAAATATACATAGGTATCAAAAGTAAATATATTTTCAAAATATACTTATGTATCAATGTATAAATGTATAAATCATTTCGAATTCCTTATATTAGGAAAACCAGACGGCACACTTTTCTTGTTCTTTTTTTATTTTACAGATAGTCAGGGGCACATTCCAACACTCTGACATAATTCATAAATGAAGTATTTGTGTTTAGTGAATCTGCCAGATCAGAGGCAGTAGGGATGACCAGGGATGTTCTCTTGATTTAAAAAATAAATAAAACATTATTTCACCTTTATTTAACCAGGTAGGCAAGTTGAGAACAAGTTCTCATTTACAATTGCGACCTGGCCAAGATAAAGCAAAGCAGTTCGACACATACAACGACACAGAGTTACACATGGAGTAAAACAAACATGCAGTCAATAATACAGTATAAACAAGTCTATATACGATGTGAGCAAATGAGGTGAGATAAGGGAGGTAAAGGCAAAAAAAAGGCCATGGTGGCAAAGTAAATACAATATAGCAAGTAAAACACTGGAATGGTAGATTTGCAATGGAAGAATGTGCAAAGTATAAATACAAATAATGGGGTGCAAAGGAGCAAAAAATAAATAAATTAATGAAATACAGTAGGGAAAGAGGTAGTTGTTTGGACTAAATTATAGGTGGGCTATGTACAGGTGCAGTAATCTGTGAGCTGCTCTGACAGTTGGCGCTTAAAGCTAGTGAGGGAGATAAGTGTTTCCATTTTCAGAGATTTTTGTAGTTCGTTCCAGTCATTGGCAGCAGAGAACTGGAAGGAGAGGCGGCCAAAGAAATAATTGGTTTTGGGGGTGACTAGAGAGATATACCTGCTGGAGCATGTGCTACAGGTGGGAGATGCTATGGTGACCTTCGAGCTGAGATAAGGGGGGACTTTACCTAGCAGGGTCTTGTAGATGACATGGAGCCAGTGGGTTTGGCGACGAGTATGAAGCGAGGGCCAGCCAACGAGAGCGTACAGGTCGCAATGGTGGGTAGTATATGGGGCTTTGGTGACAAAACGGATTGCACTGTGATAGACTGCATCCAATTTGTTGAGTAGGGTATTGGAGGCTATTTTGTAAATGACATCGCCAAAGTCGAGGATTGGTAGGATGGTCAGTTTTACAAGGGTATGTTTGGCAGCATGAGTGAAGGATGCTTTGTTGCGAAATAGGAAGCCAATTCTAGATTTAACTTTGGATTGGAGATGTTTGATATGGGTCTGGAAGGAGAGTTTACAGTCTAACCAGACACCTAAGTATTTGTAGTTGTCCACGTATTCTAAGTCAGAGCCGTCCAGAGTAGTGATGTTGGACAGGCGGGCAGGTGCAGGTAGCGATCGGTTGAAGAGCATGCATTTAGTTTTACTTGTATTTAAGAGCAGTTGGAGGCCACGGAAGGAGAGTTGTAATGGCATTGAAGCTTGCCTGGAGGGTTGTTAACACAGTGTCCAAAGAAGGGCCAGAAGTATACAGAATGGTGTCGTCTGCGTAGAGGTGGATCAGAGACTCACCAGCAGCAAGAGCGACCTCATTGATGTATACAGAGAAGAGAGTCGGTCCAAGTGATAAGTGCGTGAATTATACCATTTTCCTGTCCTGTTAAGCATTCAAAATGTAACTAGTACTTTTGGGTGTTGGGGGAAATGTAGGGAGTAAAAAGTACATTATTTTGTTTAGGAATGTAGTAAAGTAAAAATAAAAGTATTCAAAAATATAAATGGGAGAGTACAGATGCACCCAAAAACTACATAAGTATTACTTTAAAGTATTTTTACTTAAGTACTTTACACCACTGGGTAGGACACATTTTGTAGAGCGTTGTTGCATATATTAGTTTCAAGAGTTTGTTTTCAAGTTATCAGGTGTGGCCCGACAGTCTAAGATGTATATGTATTGACATTGAAAGAGGATTACGCTGGTAAAGTCAAACGTCACAACACGTTCTAAACCGCTCTGGTGACAAACACACTTTTTCCCTTGTCTCCATTCATCCACAGTGGGAGAACTTATTCAAGTAAGTAAATATATTTTGGATAAAATATGATGTATTACGTACTAGTAGGCCACTTTATTGGCTAACTCAACTGAGCTGCTAGCTAACTGTACACACTGTTTTATTTAGTGAATTAAATGCCATCAGCAAGCTAACTTTCTATTAGCTAGCTATCTTTGATGTGTTCACTGTAAATTAAAAACACAGTCTCCAAACACATTTGCAGATAACACCATGGAAGAGGGTGAAATTGCAGGTCCACCTGGCAGTAAAGGGAGAGTGTAGGCTACTGAATAGGACAGGCCACTTTGTGGGAGGACATTATGAAAAGATTCTCCAGTTCCAGTCCCTATAGTGAAAAACCTTGAGGAGAGAGCGATAATAGCAGCATGATATTCAGTGTTTTCTAATTTGAGTATATCGAATCGTGTTTCTTTGTGACATTTTCTGTCCTCAGATATGGAAAGCTGTGAAAGCCTGTGTTTGCAGATGAAGAGAGAGGTTGAATGAATGTCCCAAGAGTCTAATGGCACATTTTCATACCGGTTTTACCCGAGTGTTTTACTCAAAAGGCTCAGACTTTTCTGTTTCCATCGACACCGCCTGGCACTCGTGTCTCTGTGGGCCATGGCTCCGGCAGACCTGCTCTCACTTGGGTCCAAAGCCAGGCCACTGGTACTTTTGAGCTGGCATTTACACAACAATGGCTAACTGTGAACTTGAACACCATCTGACAAAGAAACTGTGTATACAACATTTGCTAACATGGTGTACGCCTACCTATGTTAGCACATGTTGTATACACAAATTAAGGTAAACATCACACACAATGTCTAAACCTATTACAATTGGAGCAGGCCAACCATGCTGGAGGTCTGCTGGGTGTGCACGGCTCTCTTTCAGCCAAGCAATAACACCGCACGATGTAACTTATCAAACCTAATGAGTTGATAATCAAGTGTGCTATTGCTGGGCTGGAACAGAATCTCTGCTCACCCAGTAGATCAGGGATCAGTGGAGCAAGGTTGGCCACCACTAGTATGGAGTTTTCTTGCTTACCTGAAATCATGCTTTAGTAATAATAGCCTACTTGTCACTACTCGATGATCTACTGTTGTTTAGACATACCAGTCAGATTATTTGTAAACGTTGTATTGATGAAGTGTTGATTCTTTGAAGTGAAGTTTCTACACTTGTTTGAATTGTTAAACTATTCAAAATGAACTAGTGCCAATGTTGTTTAATCACATATCACAATCCTGCAATAAAGAGGGGAAGGGGTTCTGTCTCTAATGCGTCTGTGTTTCTGTGTTTTCTCTAATGAACATGTCCTTTTTGTCTTGTAAGATCTCCAATCTGTTTTATTTGATTGTCACTCTGTCTCAGTATATCGGTTAACTGAATTCATTTTTTGCAGCTTATCATATGGCATGCATAGCCAGTGCAGCCGTAGGCCTATGGTATGATGGCATTACTGGCCTACTTACTCATCTGAAGCAGAGAAAAGCTACATAAATTCACACATTGTTTACATGTTGAGCTATATGTTCTGGATTTAAAATGATACCCGTAGACAATGTATATGAGCCAAATCATGTACCAGATTTTGTACATGCCTTTTAAGTGCAGACATATCAAATTTGTAAGTGCAAATCTAACCCTTTAATTTAAGTATAGTATGAAAATAAGTAGATGACAAATAGGCTACAGAAAATGTGCATCACAGGTAACACATTATGAGGTTAATTTTGTTTGAGTCATTTTAGCATTGTTGCTTGCAAAAAGGTTGCAATTGTTCCCATAGTAGATAGAACAGGGGTATTCAACTCTTACCCTACGTGGTCTGGAGCCTGCTGGTTTTCTGTTCTACCTGATAATTAATTGCATCCACCTAGTGTCCCAGGTCTAAATCAGTGCCTGATTAGAGGGGAATAATGAAAAAACTAACTGACTTCGAGGTCCAGAGTTGAGTTTGAGGGAGATAGACAGTACATGGTTGATCTATTTATCACTAGGCCCTGGATAAGCTAAGATACTGGGCAAATACAACTAACCTTTTAGGTCAATAATATGCTGTTTTTATACAAAGTTTGTTAGCTTTATAATCGTGAGATAAATTTAACTAGCTAGTAACGGTAGCTAGTTATACCTAGTTAGCTTACAAGGTTAGCTGACCTTTTTCAAAACAAACCTCATTGTGGCTATCTACTTCTTGTCCCTCATGCTAGCCTGCACTGCCAAATATCACTCCAGAATATTGATTTGGCCAGCATTGTTGACCATTTCACCCCTCTTGCTGCTGCTTTAGTGCATCTCAAAATAACAGAGAAATGCCGTGAAAACCAGCATGACATTGGTGGTACGGTGAACAAACAACATAGGTTAGGATAATTTGCGTGAAAGGTTAGCGGAAGTGAAACGACTAAGGTTAGGTAAATTTATGTATCAAGTTATGTGAATTGGGTTACGTTTAGAATAAGGGTTAGGTGAAGGATTAGCTAAAATGCTACAGTTGACGCGACTCAAACTCACAACCTTTGGATTACTTGACGGTCGCGGATTACGCCCACCCCATCCTAAACATATAGTAAACATAGTCTAATTACCGACCGGGGTGGGGCCTATTGGTCATCAGTTATCATATTACAAACTGCAAACATTTGTCTCCACCCCATGGAAAAATTAGTAGAATTGCATGAAATTAGTTATAGAATTGCAAAATCTTCTCTCTGCCCCAGGCAAAATGTTTAGAATTGCAGGAAATTAACTTTCAAACTTTTTTTCTCTTCGCGAGCCACCGTTTTTTTGTGGCCCCCACCCCCAGAGCCCATCCCTGAACTAGACCATTAGTAGATATCATACGTCTTGGAGGCACTCAGAAATGCGCAAAGAGTGTTTCGTATGGCTCTGAAGCAAGCCTGTAACGTTATGTGCTGATGCATGTCAAAACACTTGATAACACACTATGTCACAAAAGGAGATAATATGTACTGTAAGCACAGTCCATATGATATTTGAGTGTTAGCGTTTATCTCATCTTCCGTGTACTTTATTCTTCTCACATCAGTGCTTGGCTTTTGTAGACCGTGACAGCTTGTATTAAGATTCACGGAACTCTGTTGTTATGAAACACCATATGTTGATCCTTTCAGCGCTGATAACACTGCATGGCTGTGTGTATATGCATGCAGGGTTGGGGAGTAACTGATTACATGTAATCCATTACATGTAATCCATTATTTAAAAAACGACTAACTGTAATCCGTTACGTTACCAGCAAAAAATGTTGTAATTGGATTACTGCTCTACATAGACTTTTGAAAAAGGGATGTTTGTAGAAAAAAATGTCCATGAAACAATTGCCTGTTTTCTTAATTACCTGTCATATTAACATCAGTCATTTACCAAAAAAGTGATACTTTGATCTTCCCATCTGAGCAACATACACAGTCACAAAAGAAAAAGGAATGGCGCACCAACGCAGTGCATCTTTTGGATGCCGTTTCAAAGAACAATTTGTGTTCAAAGAAGAAACAGGCAGGAATGTAACAGTTAAAGCTGCTGTTGACATCCAGAGACAACTTCGAACCTGAAGAAACACTTGGAGGTAAGGATGACGATTGGCAGGTGTGGCGCGTCAGCTTGCCTAGCTAGCTAGTCTCTATAGACAGGCAGGTTGTCTTCACAATGTTACTAATGTTCCAGCATAGGTCAGAGATTCCAAAGAGTACTAGCTAGCTAGTTAGTCAGATGTCTAGCTAGCTAGACTGTTTAGTTTGCTCATTTGCTTGTCAACTCTCCTACACAATGTGGTATGCCGCTCACTTAGGTTTGCTCTGTCGGTTGCTAGCTACTGTAGTTAGCAAGATATCATAGTATGCTATTGTGCTAATTTGTTAACAATTTCACTAATTCAATCTATTTTTAACTAAGATAAATCAGTTGTAGATAGTTGGGTGAGATACACTGGGCTACGTAGCCTAGCTAGCTAAATCAAAAGTAAAAAAATATGTTTTGAAAGCTAGTTGCACTCTATAACCCAACATAACAAGATACTCACTGTCAGGGTTGTTGCTAACTTAGGTAGCTAGCTAGCTATGGTTTCAGAGTAACATGCCAGACCAGACCACCGTTGCAAAATAAATGTAGAAATTAAATTATTGCACCCACACTGCTCACGCGAGCCAACAAACGTCTGCGATGCCAAGGTCTAAAATAGAACTCCTTTCTATTTCTGACGCAGATTGCGCTGAAAGTCCTGCCTCTCCCATCTCCTCATTGGTTTATAGAAGCAGGTACCCACTTGCCATCTCATTGGTTATACCCATGTGGGTGATTGAAAGACAAAATGTTTTGCCAGTTGTCGTGGTAAAAGTGTAGATGCCAATCACCATATAAATTCAAAGATAAAAAAAAGCCTGGACGGAGGAGAGATGACTAGAAACGATTCGGTTGGCCGTTTTATGTGTGGATTAATTGTCGGAGTAGAAGACCTTGTGCATTTCAGGTAAAATAACAACTTAATGTTTATATCCCAGGACAAATTACCTAGCAACAGCAAGCTAGCTAAATAGGACAAATTAGCTAGCAAGTGCAAGCCAACTAGCCATACATGTTTACTGTTTTTCAACCTGTCCACAAATTAATGTCATTGGTTCAGAGTTTGTTTTGACATTTGAACCTGCATGTCGTGATCGCGTTTGGTGTAGGGGGACAAAATTGATTTATGCACCATGGCGCACGCGTGCAGCCGGTTTGGGTTCCGTGTAACACGCTACCAAAATCAATAAAGCCACACTGCAGTTTTCCTGTTGTTCAATTGTTTTTTCAACCCAAATAAATGCCTGTATCATTCAAGCATAACTCAAAGTATAATATTGTATTAGTGCATTTATTTAAATAAAATAAAATGTATTTCTAGACTAACAATATAAACCACCATAGACATCCTTCCATCCTTCTCTATTGATCTTCTTCAGGGAGAGAAGAAGTATTTTCTTGGCTTTCTTATCCCAACAATCCTAAACTTGAAGTCTAACCTCTCAGAGAAAATACCTCTTGCGACATTCTCTGCACACATAATCACTGTGGTCATTGAGGCTATTGACCACCGGTTTGGACCTATGCTAGGCACCAATGAAGCAAAAATGACAACTGCTACCGTGCCAAATTTTCGACTGTGTTGGCCCAACCCTGGAAAGAGAGAGGAGATGAGGAGAGCATTAGTTCAAGAAGCAGCTTCTATGGAGACCACACACTCCGAAGAGTTTGATAAGGGAGTCAGAAGACAATTTTTTTTGTGTTCGGAGGTGCAACAAGGGTCAGTGGCACTGCAGAGGACGAGGTGAGGAAGTACCTCGAAGATAAAGACAAGTCTTTGGACTCCTTGAAATCGTTCCCCATAGTCCAGGACCTTTTCAGCTATGGTGCAAACCTGTTTACCCCTTAGCGAAACAGGATGTCTGATGCTCATCTAGAGCATGTCCTCTTGCAGGAATACCACAGCAATTTCTGCCTTCTATCATCTGAGTAGGCTAGCTTCAGAATAGGCCTACTGCAATGCCATGTCTGATATGTGGGTTTATTGCACCTAGTTGCACTTTTTTTTGCTTAAACTTAAAAAACTACTTGATGGACTAAATGTGTGATTACACTGTGCATGATGTTAAAACAAAAAGTTCATATTTCTATTTCTCATGGTTAAAAGACACATTGTGGTCTGAATGTAATCAGATTTTATAGGTGTAAATGGACAAGATCAGGATGAAGGACACATGTTAGAGGCAGGTATACAGGGTATACATTTTGTTCAACGATAAATGTTATTAAATTGGTAATCTTTTTTTTCTTATGTGTTTTACAAGTAATCCAAAAGTAACTGAAAGTTATCAGTTTACGTTACCGAGTTTAGGTCATCCAAAAGTTACTTTACTCATTACAATTTAGTAACTGTAACGAATTACATTTAAAAAGTAACCTACCCAACCCTGTATGCATGTGTGTGTCCGTTTGTCTGTATATGTCTGTGTATGTAAGTCACACTTTCTCTCCAGTAACATCCGACCTGTCAATGTCAGCTGGAGATACTATGTATTCACACCTCAACCACACCAAGACAGCCTGCAGTCCAATTTATATTGGTTGTGTACTCCTCCTTCTATGTTTCTTGTTCTTAAGTTAAGAAGGTCAGAGACACCTGGGTCAAACCCTGAGTGAACACAGCAGCTTCCTTTAAACTCTGGATGATAAAAAAAAAAACATCAGTGGGGGCCCCATATGCTGGGGAATGCAGCGCTTGGAGGTGTCTTACCACTCCTACGTGACATTGTTCTTCCCCAGACCTGAGCCTAGGGTGCCTGGGGAGGGGTGCAAATGGGGTATAGGAAAGGGGTCACTGGGGATCATCATCTGGAGTAGATTAGGTCCCGGCGATGGTCCTGTGTGTGCATGTGTGTGCGTGTGCGCGTGTGTCTGACAGAAAACCAGACGTGTGCTTTGCGTGTTGTCAGTCATCACCCTCTTCTCTACTGAAAGCTCTAATGAGATGGATGGAAAGAATCCCCACCTTATCTATGAAAGGGCACATACCAGCACGTGACAGCAAATCACTAGCATCCAACATTCACACTTTTGAAAGTTAATATTCTGTTAACTCATAGCCAAATAATGTTGTTGTAGTATTTGTGGTCAAGTATAAATTGGAGAATAACACTTTAAAAAACCCACCTCAAGCAGATTGTTTAAAAATGCTTCTAATAAAGGATGATCTCCTCGCATTAATATTTCTAATAACTGGTACATGCCCACACCATCCTGTGGATGAGGTACGTCCATACCATTCTAACACCGAAATTCTGCTTCTTAAGATACACTCCGGGTCAAAAGTTTTAGAACACCTACTAATTTGAGGGTTTTTCTTTATTTTTACTATTTCCTTCATTGCAGAATAACAGTGAAGACATCAACACTATGAAATAACACATATGGAATCATGTAGTAACCAAAAAAGTGTTAAACAAATTCTTCAAATAGTCACCCTTTGCCTTGATGATAGCTTTGCACACTCTTGGCAGAAAATAGTAACAATAAAGAAAAACCCTTGAATGAGTAGGTGTTCTAAAACTTTTGACCGGTAGTGTACCTAAGAAATTGTAAGAAACTATTTCACTCAAATTGTAATTAATAGATAGAAATATTAATAGAAATATGGAAACTGGACAGTTTCTTTAAATGATGGTGTGTTATTGAAATTGTTCTCACCTGCTAACTGCACAGGAACTTGAGTACTGCTGTCTTTGAGGTTCTGTTAAGCTGAAATGAAAAACAGAATCATTTTTTATTTTTATCGCCATAGGATGCTAGATGGTTGGTGGATAGGATGATGACCTCATCGTAGCTATTGTGATAGGCTGGGGCATGTGACCCGGGCCTCCCATATATATATTATATGACACGAACACTATATGTTTGTCATGTCTGCCGTTTTTTGTTATCGCAATGGTGATGGGGTCGGAAAACTGAATGTGATTCATCCATGTTGGAAACATAGCATTACATAGATAACATTGTTGCAGATGTGGCCTAATATTACAGAACTGCCCTTTATGGAATTGGCCATCACATGTTGGCACAGGATGATATAACTGAATTGAACCTGAGGCTAAGACACTGAACATAAGATGATTGTAAACGTGTGCTTTTCTATCTAAAGGTCATGTTTACAGCAGCACACAAACAACTCAAACCTAAATCAAATTTTCCCCAATCATTGTTTCTGCTGATATTTGCAGAGAGTTCAATAGGAATTTCCTGACTGTTGATTTAATGTTTTCAGAATATGTCTCCCTAACCTAGTTTTAAAAAATCTATAGAGATGTCTGCAGAGGTAATAGTTGCCCTCCAAACCCGCTCTCAGCAGAAATGCTGACACATAAGCAATGCATTTATATGTCTTTGAAATCTATCCCAGATTCAGAACCGTGAGACCACCCAACAGTAAAACTGTAAAAAGTAATAGTCTATCATTTCAAGTTTCAAGTGAAGTCCAGGATATGTATGGGGAGACATTCATCTCTACAAACTATTTCTGTATGGACCTCGCTTTGTGCACAGGGGCATTGTCATGCTGAAACAGGATCCTTCCCCAAACTGTTGCCACGAAGTGGATCGTCTAGAATGTCATTGTATGCTGTAGTGTTAAGATTTCCCTTCACTGGAACTAAGGGGCCTTGCCTGAACCATGAAAAACAGCCCTAGACCATTATTCCTCCTCCACCAAACTATACAGTTGAAACTATGCATTGTGCCTCCCGGGTGGCGCAGTGGTTAAGGGCGCTGTACTGCAGCGCCAGCTGTGCCATCAGAGTCCCTGGGTTCGCGCCCAGGCTCTGTCGTAACCGGCCGCGACCGGGAGGTCCGTGGGGCGACGCACAATTGGCCTTGCGTCGCCCGGGTTAGGGAGGGCTTGGTCGGTAGGGGTGTCCTTGTCTCATCGCGCACCAGCGACTCCTGTGGCGGGCTGGGCGCAAGGTGGCCAGGTGCACGGTGTTTCCTCCGGCGCATTGGTGCGGGTTGGATGCGTGCTGTGTTAAGAAGCAGTGCGGCTTGGTTGGGTTGTGTATCGGAGGACGCATGACTTTCAACCTTCGTCTCTCCCGAGCTCGTACGGGAGTTGTAGCGATGAGACAAGACAAGCTACTACAACAATTGGATACCACGAAATTGGGGAGAAAATGGGGTAAAATAAAAAAAAAAAAAAAAAAGAAACTATGCATTGTGGCATCCGCCAAACCCAGATTTGTCCGTCGGACTGCCAGATGGTGAAGGGTCATTCATCACTCCAGAGAACGCATTTCCAGCTCCAGGGTCCAATGGTGGTGAGCTTTACAACACTCCAGATGACGCTTAGCATTGCGCATGGTGATCTTAGGCTTGTGAGTGGCTGCTCGGCCATGAAAAACCCATTTCATGAAGCTCCCGACGAACAGTTCTTGTGCTGATGTTGCTTCCAGAGGCAGTTTGGAACTCGGCAGTAAGTGTTGCAAGGACAGAGGATTTTTACGCACTTCAGCACTCAGCGGTCCTGTTCTGTGAGCTTGTGTGGCCTACCACTTCTTGGCTGAGCCGTTGTTGCTACTAGACATTTCCACTTCACAATAACAGCACTTACAGTTGACCTGGGCAGCTCTAGCAGGGCAGAGAAATTTGACAAACTGACTTGTTGGAAAGGTGGCATCCTTTGATGATGCCATGTTGAAAGTCATTGAGGTCTTCAGTCCGGGCCATTCTACTGTCAATGTTTGTCTATGGAGATTGTATGGCTGTGTGCTCAATTTTATACAGCTGTCAGCAACGGTTATGGCTGAAATTGCAGAACCCACTAATTTGAAGGGGTGTCCACATACATTTGGCCATGTAGTGTATCACTAATATGTCCTTTTTGGTGTGAAGTATAACCACTATGATTAAATGTCTATATTTTGATATATTTCTGATGAGAAATGTCTGTTTCAGGACATGAGTTAACCAGGACAAATTGCCGGGTCCTAGTTAAACAATAAAACAGTGTCTCCATCTCCTGACAGAGTCCAGTAGCTTTGCCAGTATTTCATTTTTTATGTATTATTTCTTACATTGGTAGCCCAGAAATTCTTAAGTGTTATTACATACAGCCAGGAAGAACTATTGGATATCAGAGCGATGTCAATTTACCAGCACTACAACCAGGAATACGACTTTCCCGAAGCGGATCCTTTGCCCGAACCACCCAGGGCATTTGAACTGATTCCAGAGGCTGACCCAAAACAAAGCCGCCGGAGAAGGAACTCAAGTCCTTTTGTTCATCTGACCTAGAATTCCTCACAATCAAATGCCAACTGTATTATCTCCCAAGAGAATTCTCTTTGTTTATCCCCCCTCAAGCTGGTACCACAACGGCCCTCAAGGAACTTTACTGGACTTCATGCAAACTGGTAACCATACATCCGGAGGCTGCATTTATTGTAGCTGGGGATTTTAACAAAGCATATTTGAGAACAAGGCTACCTAAATTCTATCCGCATATCGAATGTAGCACTCGTGCTGAAAAAACACTGGATCACTGCTACTCTAACTTCCGCTATGCATACAAGACCCTCCCCGCCCTCTTTTCGGCAAATATGACCACGACTCCATTTTGCTCCTCCCTTCCTATAGTCAGAAACTCAAACAGGAAGTACCCGTGCTAAGGACTATTCAATGCTAGTCTGACCAATAAGAATCCACTCTTCAAGATTGTTTTGATAATGCGGACTGGGATATGTTCCTGGTAGCCTCAGAGAATAATATTGACGTATACGCTGATTTGGTGAGTGAGTCTATAAGGAAGTGTATAGGAGATGTTGTACCCACTGTGACTATAAAAACCTACCCTAACCAGAAACCATGGATTGATGGCGGCATTTACGCAAAACTGAAAGAGCGAACCACCCCATTTAACCATGGAAAAGTGACTGGGAATCAAACAAGAAAAGGCAATCATACAAGGCAATCAAACAAGCAAAATGTCAGTAATGTCAGACAATCACGTACTACAAAAAAGAAAACCAGCCACGTCACGGACACCGACATCTTGCTTACAGACAAACTAAACACCTTCTTTGCCCACTTTGAGGATAATACAGTGCCAACGACAAAGCCCTCTACCAAGGACTGTGGGCTCTCCTTCTCCTTGGCCGGCGTGAGTAAGACATTTAAACGTGTTAACCCTCGCAAGGCTGCTGGCCCAGACGGCATACCTAGCCGCGTCCTCAGAGCATGCACAGACCAGCTGGCTGGTGTGTTTATGGACATATTCAATCTCTCCCTATCCCAGTCTGCTGTTCCCACAGGCTTCAAGATGGCCACCATTGTTCCCGTAACCAAGAATGCAAAGGTAACTGAACTAAATGACTATCAACCCGCAGCACTCACTTCTGTCAACATGAAGTGCTTTGAGAGACTAGTCAAGGATCATATCACCTCCACCTTACCTGTCAACCTAGACCCACTTCAATTTGCTTACTGCCCCAATAGGTCCACAGACAATGCAACCGCCATCCCACTGCACACTGCCCTATCCCATCTGGACAAGAGTAATACCTATGTAAGAATGCTGAACATTGACTAAAGCTCAGCATTCAACACCATAGTACCCTCCAAGCTCATCATTAAGCTTGAGGCCCTGGGTCTCAACCCCGCCTTGTGCAATTGGGTCTTTGACTTCCTGAAGCGCCGCCCCCCAGGTGGTAATGGTAAGAAACAACATCTCCACTTCGCTGATCCTCAACACTGGGGCCCCACAAGGGTGCGTGCTCAGCCCCCTCCTGTACTCACTGTTCACCCATGACTGCTTGGCCATGCACACCTCCAACTCAATCATCAAGTTTTCAGACGATACAACAGTAGTGGGCTTGATTACCAACAACAACGAGACAGCCTACAGGGAGGAGGTGTGGGCTCTCGGAGTGTGTTGTCAGGAAAACAACCTCTCACTTAACGTCAACAAAACACAGGAGATGATCGTGGACTTCAGAAAACAGCAGAGGGAGCACCCCCCTATCCACATCGATGGGACAGCAGTGGAGAAGGTGGAAAGTTTCAAGTTCCTCGATGTACACATCACGGACTAACTTAAATGGGCCACCAACACAGACAGTGTAGTGAAGAAGGTGAAACAGCGCCTCTTCATCCTCAGGAGGCTGAAGAAATTAGGCTTGTCACCTAAAACCCTTAGAAACTTTTACAGATACACAATTGAGATTCTCTCTCTCTCTGAGAGATTGCTTCTATCTCAAGGCCATCATACTGTTAAACAGCCATCTCTAACACAGAGAGGCTGCTGCTTACATACAGACTTGAAATCATTGACCAATAAATGGATCACTAGTCACTTTAGTAATGCCACTTCAATAATGTTTACATATCTTGCATTACTCTTATATGTATGTAATGTATTTTATACTATCTATTGCATCTTGCCTATGCCGCTCTGTCATTGCTTATATTTATATCTTCTTCTTATTCCATTTCTTTACTTCGATTTTTGTGTATTAGGTAGTTGTTGTGGAATTGTTGATTTACTTGTTAGAGATCGCTGCACTGTCAGAACTTGAAGTACAAGCATTTCACTACACTGGCAATAACATCTGCTAACCATGTGTATGTGGTAAACATTTTTTTTGTTGATTTTGATTTGAATAGGTTCCTCCTCTGCTTGGGGAGTTAATTGAGATTCATTCCCTGTTGTTATTGTCGCCTGTATCGGAGAGAGTATGTTTTCTCTGTGAAATTTTCAATGGCTTTTGGGGAGGTAAGTCCCCTAGTAGTATTTTCCAGTAAATCAGTGTTTTTCTTATTACATTGTCACTGCTCCCTGTGGACCGATACAAATGCATGAGGAAGACCAATATATTGGAAATATATATCACTACTGCTCTAGTGTAATGACAAAGGTAGCATATGCTGTAAGTTTCTCCTTTAATGAGGCATAAATCTTCCAACCACGTCTCCATTTTGGTTCATTACCCACTTTATCATGAATTATGTATATAATGTTCAGATCTGGTGAATTAAGCAATCCACTTTTTGGAAAGGCTAATGGATTTTATGCAGCATCCATATTAGGTCATGATAATCCATAAATCATCTACTGTTTTGGTAATAACGGTAATGGCGTACAGTGTGTACAATTTCGTTGGAAACACGTCAACACTTAGTTCCGTAGTACAAACAGCTGTTGCTGACTGCCACGGTTTTTTAAAAGTCCTGTGATAGACACATCTGCATTAGCCGTCCTCTCCAAGATACGAGTCGGTCGGTTCTGTTTTCCTATCAACCTTTTAAGTCATAATGACTCTGGCTAATGAACGGAGATTGCCATTATTTGTCGCTCTAAAGAACAGGGACAAAAATGACTTCAGGGCCAATATCCACACTCACTAAGATAAAAGACTGATCAGTGGCTTGTTGTGGTTTTGAAAATCTTTTTGTTCTCTTGCTAAACGGTGCCAGTACTTAGGCTGTGTTTGCCATTATATTGACCTGTGTGTTTTGAAATCCTGTCAAAGTGTGGGAACATGAGAGTTGATAGTATAGTCAGTGTTGACTTGTTGAAAGCTGTAGGTAGCCTAGCAGGTTAGAGTGTAGGGCCAGTAACCGAAAAGTCGCTAGTTTGAATCCCAGAGTAGACAAGGTGACACATCTGTCAATGTGCTCTTGAGCCACGCATTTAACACTAATTGTTCCAGGGTCGCCGTTGATAATGGCTGACCCTGGCCATGACCCCACTCTCCAAGGGTGTCTCAAGGGGAGTGGGATATTCAAAAAACACATTTAATGCGTATAATAAATAGGACAAATATAAGCACTCATTAAATTATTATTATTATAGTTGAAAGTCTCCATGTATCACTCATCATGAGATCCAAAATGTCTGCTCACTTTCCTTACCTTCTCCCTTAGGATCAGCAAAGCTGAATTAGAATGATTGACAGTGTCGTGACTTGACTTGAACATGAATCTGAAGACTGTTGTTTATCTAATTACCTAAATATGTTTAATTGTTTCCCGAGTAATTGAATAATGTAACAATTAACTCCTTAGGATCTGGGGCACCACGAGAGTGGTTATTTAAAGAGTTACCATCTCCCGAATTAAACTCTAAAGGTGTAACGGCTGATGAAAGGAGAGGACCAAGGTGCAGCGTGGCGAGTGTTCATACTTTTATTTGAACTGAACACTAAATAACAAAATTAACAAAGTGAGTGAACGAAAACCGAAACAGTCCTGTCAGGTGCAGAAACACAAAACAGAAAATAACTACCCACAAAATCCATGTGGGAAAAAGCTACCTAAGTATGGTTCCCAATCAGAGACAACGATAGACAGCTGTCCCTGATTGAGAACCATACCCGGCCAAAACAATGAAATACAAAACATAGAAAAAGGACATAGAATTCCCACCCAAATCACACCCTGACCAAACCAAAATAAAGACATAAAAAGCTCTCTACGGTCAGGGCGTGACAAAAGGTCTTTACCTATCACATCTATAAACAGTGAACTTATTAATCATAACCTCGTATCATATCATCATTCTGAACTTTTGTAACCTCCTTGCATCTGCACAAACCCAAGGCTTACTTACGATTTAGTACTACACAAATTGGTTTAATTTATTTAATATCTAACTAAATGGCGAGAGAGAGACAGACACAAACTTAATGTTGGTACATTTAGAAACTACTCTCACTTACAGTACTCCTATACTTTGCACACAAAACCACCGCCCGCTTGGAGTAAGTTCTAAAAAAGAAAAGAAAAAGACAATAAATAAAAAAAGAAATCATGAATGGATTTACTTGAAATGCCTTGGTTTGCCATGTATCTCTCTCGGAACCGGGCCGCATTGGAAAGGAGGTTGGGCATTTTCGTGGCACGCTTATAAGGATCTGATTGTCCAAAAGGGTGTTCCAGAAAGTACTGTTGTTCTCCTCTGCGCTTGTCCCTTATCCAGTGATTTTTTCCTTCCATTTGCTCCTGAAGATGCCTCTTTGAAGATAGGCTAGCCAGCCGCGTCGATGGTTCCCAGTGGGGTGATGAGAGGAGCGTAATAAGATGGTTTGAGCAGAATAGTAGAATAGTTCCAGACACTTCTAGACACTTTACTTAGGACAGCTAATCAGCCGTACCAGTGATTGTCTATGAGGTGACTTTATCGTCTCTACCTTGTGTTGAGATTCAAAGTTCAGACCACTTTAAACATGCAGTTGCAGCTCAACGCTTTTCTGGTCTGGTATGTTAATTCTTAACCCATTTTTATACAGTTTGTTCAAAAGAGGTGGTTCCATCAGGCTGACATGCTCTCTGACCTCACTCAGGGGAGTGATTTGTCATTGTGCAAAGTTTATGTAAAACAATTATCTCTTATGGCTCCTAAAATCACATCCCTCTCTTAACAAAAACACTTCCATAATTGTTTATTTCATGCACAGTGCATAGGATGGACACGTCATACATGTAGTGTGTATACTTTCCAAGTTACAGTATTTATTTTGTAACATTTTTAATGACATCACAAAATAACAAACTAAATGACATTAATGTTCTATAGATCACCTCTGACCATTCCCCACGTTCCCCACTTTCCACATTCTATGTTAGAAATATTGTTAAAGTTTTCACGTGCGTGAAACCAAGAACATTCCTCTGGTGAACATTGGAGAGGGAGACCTGAATAGTCTACCTTGATTTACAACAGGGCGTGAGTTAAGAGAGGGGATCTGGTTGAAGTCATTGCAAATCTTATCTGACCTATTTGGATCCTCACAGGACAGTCATGACAATAGCTTTGGTGACTACCTTAACATATCATGTGTCATCTGAGACATGATGAGAAACATGGAATCTCTCGAAGTTATTCAAGGTTAAATCTATAATTTCAATTAAAATCAATACATTTTTTTCTGATTACTGGTATTGGGCAGCAATAACATATAATGGCCAGTGGTGTACTGCTATTGTTTTAGGTGAGGGAGTGCATAAAAAAAATGAGGTCAGCATTTCCTCAATCCAAGGTTGTACCAACAGATTTAGCCTATTGAATAGCCTATCATTATATAGAATATGCATAAAATTAATCCTTCAATTGCAATGTCTGCTTATGCCCACACATATTTTATCAATAACATTTTTAATACCCTCAAACACCAAGTTAGGCATACCTCATTTCAAAATAGGCCATCACTTTCAATTGTGAATTATAATTATTTGAGTTTTACCCGTGAAACTGCATCTGCATGCCAATCATTTGATTGATCTCAAATCAGTTTCATGGGAATAGCCTATGCATTTTGATCTTCTTGAATTACTGTTTCATGAGCGAATTATAGCAGATGGTGTTAAAAAAAACATGTCTTTCTTGTATTTTGTTTCAAATCAAAGCATGTATCCTGCCTAGTCGCTCATTCTGTTGAGGTTTTGCGCATGAGAAACAAAAAAGGACTTTTCAGCTTCAGTTAACCATCACAAAATCTCATTAGAAATGTTATGTTTTTGGTGTAACAGTAACGTTAAAGAGCCACCATGCCATTATATTTGGTTCTGTTATGCAAAATACTAATTAATCATGATGTGATATTGCAACACATTGATTCACCTTTGATCTAATGTTATAAAACGAGAAGTGAGAAGTGAGAAGTGAGAAGTGAGAAGGTGAGAAGTGATCATATTCTATTTGAATTATTATTATTATTATTAAGTGATGAGTAGGAGTATTAAGCGTAGGCAACATTTTAAATGATTGGAGTGCCCTTCGTGGTTCTGAAAGTACAGTGTCAGGATCATTCGATGTTAAAGAAGTTGAACCAACTTGTAGTGCTGAACTATAGCGGAATGATCTGTTATTTTGCCAGTTCAAGAAAAAAAAAAAAAAATTGCAGTTTAGCCTAAGAGGCCTACGACTCCGTGGTACAGCTATTTGTAGGCTATAGCCTAATGTAAATGGAAATAGCCTACATATAGTTTAATATCATTGCACTTTTTGCGAGTAGGCATTTCATTGTATTGTGTAGCTGACACTGCGCTGTATCATAAATCAACGTTGATTTGATTAGCTTGAACATACGTGTAAAAACGGCTAGCTGGAGACCGTCTGAGTGGTCTGCTGTGAATGCTCTCACCTACTAGTACTTAGTAGGTGAGAGCACTTTACAACATGTAAAGTGTTGGTCCCATGTTTCACAGAAGCTGAAACAAAAAAAATCCCAGACATTTTCCGTACGCACAAAAAGCTTATTTCTCTCAATTTTTGTGCACAAATAGTTTTCATCCCTATAAGTGAGCATTTCACCTTTGCCAATATAATCTGTCCACCTGACAGGTGTGGCATATAAACATCATGATCATTACACAGGTGCACCTTGTGGTGGGGACAGTTAAAGGTCACTTTAAAATGTGCAATTTTGTCACACAACACAATGCCACAGATGTCTCAAGTTTTGAGGGAGCGTGCAGTTGGCATGCTGACTGCAGGAATGTCCACCAGAGCTGTTGCCAGATAATTTAATGTTTTATTTCTCTAGGTAGCCTGGCGGGTTGGACCTGTAACTCAAAGGTTGCTGGATCGAATCCCTGAGCTGACAAGGTAAAAATCTGTCGTTCTGCTCTTGAGCAAGGCAGTTCCCCGGGCGCCGATGATGTGAATGTTGATTAAGGCAGCCCTTGCACCTCTCTGATTTAGAAGGGTTGGGTTAAATGCAGAAGACGCATTTCAGTTGAATGCATTCAGTTGTACAACTGACTAGGTATCCCCCTTTACCATAAGCTGTCTCCAATGACGTTTTAGAGAATTTGGTAGTATTTCCAACTGAGGAATATTTCTGTCTGTAATAAAGCCCTTTTGTGCGGCAAAACTAATTCTGATTGGCTTACCTGAATCCCCAGTGGGTGGGCCTGGTTGCCAAGTGATGTGGCTATGTCCTCCCAGGCCCACCCATGGCTGCACCCCTGCCCAGTAATGTGAAATCCATAGATTAGGGCCTAATGAATGTATTTCAATTAACCGATTTCCTTATATGAACTGTAACTCAGAAGAAACCTTTGAAATTGTTGCATGTTGCATTTATATTTGTGTTCATTATAATTGGTTCTAACTCTCTTCAGGCTGTCCGGTAAGAACAGTATGGATGCTTCCTAGACCAGGACATCTTCACCACCAACACACACTATAGTATTCACACACAGAAATCTTCAGTTTACACAGGATGGACTTGTGGTTTTGAAAGGTAAGAACTAATATGTTGTAAGCTATGCAATACGAATATTTACACAGGAAAGAATTGCATAGACATCTATACAGGGATATTCACATAACAGCATACACATCTACAGCAGTATGTGTGTAACATCTCGCTGGAGAGAGAGAGAGAGAACTAATTACTTAGACAGGCAAGATTTATGTCAGGTGCCACAGAGTCATAAATCTTATTGCGCATGCGGGAGCATCAAGGACAGTCTATGAAACTTCTAGAATCTCTCCCCATTGCCTAACAGTAGTGTCACGTCTACTCCTGATCCTCCTCTCCGGCGTTCGCCGTCGCCTGTATACTAACCACCGGTCCTGGGATCCATCATTACACACACCTGGCATCAATCATTACACGCACATGTATGTCATCATGAGGCACACCTGGACTCCATTGCCTCACTTATTACCTCCCCTATATCTGGCACTCCCTAAGGTTCCTTCCCCAGTCAGTATTGATCCTGTGTTTATGCAAAGACGCTCCTGTCAAGTTGTCTCGTTCCATGTTTGTTGTTTAATTAAACATTTCACCTGCACCTGTTTCTCGACTCACAGCGTCTTCGTTACAGAATACTGATTCAAACAATGGAATCAGCAGGAGAACAAACTATCTCCCAGACGGTTGACGAGCAGGGATACATTCTACATCAACACCAGGACTAGCTGGCACAACTGGGGACGGCTATGGGAGAGGTTCTTTGCAGTGCGCAACATCTCGAACATACACGGGAGGCGTTACCGTCAACTAGTGGAGGATACTCTATAACCAGTCGACCCAGCGAGCCAGCACAACAGCCAATTCAGCAACCCGTAAAGGGCAGCGATGCCCATTTGTCCCTCCTGGATAAATATGTCGGCACCCCATCTAACTGCCGTGGCTTCCTACTTCAGTGCTCCCTCTACCAAGAGGTCCAATGTTGCCACGATTATTTCTCTGCTGACTGGGCAGGCGTTGGAATTGGTCACAGCCATCTGGGAGGGAGGAGAGGAGGAGCTAGATTCATATGAGGGGTTCATGGCTCTGTTCAAATGCATCTTCGATCATCCCTCGGCGGGCAGAGAAGGGGGTGAGCGCCTACTCCGGCAGGAGGACCAGACTGTTGCCGAGTACGCTCTCACCTTCCGGACAATCGCAGCATCACGTGTATGGAACGAGCTGGTGATTCATGCGCTATTCCGAAGAGCTCTGCGTGAGGTGGTCAAGATGGAATTGGCCTGTCGAGGCGACAACCTCTTTGAATGCACTCATTGCGATGGCCATCCGTCTGGATATGTCTGACCACTCTGCCTGACCCTGACCCTGAGCCTGCCTGCCATCCTGTACCTTTGCTCATGTTGCTGTAATAAACATTGTTACTTTGACACGGTCTGCATCTGGGTCTTACCTTTATCCTGATAGGATAACCTACTACGGGAGCGTTGGTACTCTTACCACTTTCCCTCCCTCCCCCTCCCTCAGGGAACACTCTGGATCAGAGCCTGAACCAATGTAGGTACGGGTCTCACGTAGACAGCTGGGGCTTTGTTTGTATTGTGGTCAAGGAGGGCACCAGTTTCAGCAGTGTCAGGCTCTTCCTAATCCGGGATCCACAAGAGCAGAGGGACGGTTACGTGATCTCCCACCTCCATAGGGCAGGAGTGAGTATTTCATCTTCATCACTTTCTGCTAAACTCTTTTTGTTGTCCATCGCACTAGTTGACTGTCCCTCATGTACAGTACTGTGACTACAGCGTTAGTGGATTCTGGTGCCACGGGGAACTTTTTTTTGACCAGCCCCTTGCCTCCATTCTTAACATCTCATACCAGCTCTCCTCTCCTTTCCCGGTTCAAGGCCTTGATAATCGGCCACTAGGATCCAGAACCATCACACACCACCCAACCACTCACCCTGGAGTCCATTCATCAGAAGAACATCCCATTCATCACCAGTGCACCAGGTCACAAGATCATCCTCGGCCTCCCTTGGCTTCAATGCCGTAACCCCACCATCTCATGGTCGAGGATGAGAATCACAGACTGGTCACCCGAATGCCGGAGGACCTACTTCCCTATCCCCTGTGGTTTCCCTTCAGCCCAACATCCCGGAGGTATACCAGGACCTGGGGGAGGTATTCTCCAAGACCCGCGCCACCTTTCTTCTCCTTCATCGCCCCTGGGACTGTGCCATCGACCTGCTACCAGGGTCTGCACTTCCGCGCAGACACATCTACCCTCTGAAACAAACAAGAAATAAGACAAAAAAACTGAACCTGAGCGTGCATAACTATTCCCCCCCCCCCCCCCCCCCCAAAGTCAATACTTTGTAGCGCCACCTTTTTCAGCAATTACAGCTGCAAGTCTCTTGGGTTATGTCTCTATAAGCACATTTAACCACTGTATTTTTTGCCCATTCTTCAAGGCAAAATTGCTCCAGCTCCTTCAAGTTGGATGGGTTCTGCTGGTGTACAGCAATCTTTAATTAAGTCATACCACAGATTTTCAATTGGACTGAGGTCTGGGCTTTGACAAGGTCAATCCAAGACGTTTAAATGTTTCCCTTTAAACCACTCGAGTGTTGCTTTAGCAGTATGCTTAGGGTCATTGTCCTGCTGGAAGGTGAACCTCTGTCCCAGTCTCAAATCTCTGGAAGACTGAAACAGGTTTCCCTCAAGAATTTCCCTGTATTTAGCGCCATGCATCATTCCTTCAATTCTGACCAGTTTCCCAGTCCCAGTCCTACTGTGCATCTGGCCAAACTAGATGGCCAGCTGATTACTACTGTCACTTTAGAGAACCATGGGGGCCAATAGGGTGCTGGCTCTGGTCCACATAAAGGGCTTAGGGGATGCACCATTAAGAGGGTGCACAGAGACGCCGGGACAGTCCTGGGCTGCCCCAGGGAATGCCATGGGTGTGGTGGAGGATCCTCTGGCTCAGCTGGTACAGGGCATCTGGGGCCCATTTGTGGGTGCTGGAGGCTGGCCACGGCTGGAGAAGGTGGCTCGCCTAATGTGGCGGAGGAATGTAGCACGCCTGCCACAACTATAACAGCTCACTGGCTACTGCTCGGGTTGGTGACTTTCTCTCTCGGGTTGGTGACTCTCTCATCACTGCCGGCTCCCCTGGTGGAGTAGGTGGGGACCCCTGGCCGAGGCCCATCAGGGATCTGAAGGCAGGGGAAGGTTGGGCCCCAGAAACGAGGTCAGGTGGTTCCCCAGGTGGTTCCCCAGGTGCATGGACAGGGTCTTCCAGGGCAGGACGCGGGCGGCTAAAGAATGGTTAGGGAGCTGAGGGCTAAGACTGAGGACTGCAATCCAGGTATGGTGGGAGGCTGGTTTGGCATGTAATACTGAGGGAGCTGACTGTTTGTAGACTGAGGCTGGGGGCTGTGGACCAACTGAGGTCAGAGGTTGCAGACCTAATGAGGAAGAGAACCTATAGCCTGGCGGAGCAGTGGACTGAGGGCTGACTAGAGCTGGAGACAGCAAAACTAGAACGGCTGAAAGCTGGGATCCTAGTCCTGAGAACTTTGGGCCCGACAGGGATACTGACTCTGCACCTGACAGGGAAACTGACTCTGAACCTAAAAGGAAAACTGATCCTGGACCTGACAGGGAAACTGATCCTGGACCTGATAGGAAAACTAACTCTGGACCTGACATGGAAACTAAATGAGGGCTAGGAGAGCAGTAGAGCTCTGGGGAAGGAGCCTGATGATCCACCTGGGCTAGGGACTGAGGACCCAGTGCTAGTGACTGAGGGCAGAGTGACTTTAACTGTGGCTAGTCGAGGAGCTGGCAGAGGAGGGTGCAGAATTTGGTGTTGCGGACTGTGCACACTAGAGTTGCCTTGATCTGATGGGAAGCTGGGCTGCTCTGGACAGCAGAAGCGGACCCGGCACTCTGTTGGCTCAGGTCGGGGGGAGGGGGGGGGCTAAGAAAGCAATTGGACCACCACGGGGGGAAGTGGCGCTCCCGACGCTCTGGTAGGTATGACGTAAGCTCCAGGGGGGTCGCTAACGCTCAGGCTGGAGTACTCTATCTCAAGGGAGTACACGGGCCGATTCGGGGAATATCGGCTGTGGTGGCGCTCCCGTGGCGGTGATGATGGCTCTAGCCGGGGAGGCTTAGGATTGCAGGATAACTCGTCTGCATCCTGGGGTGCAGAAATGACTCCTCATTTGGGTATTGGAACATCTTCACTGTAGCCAGGTCAGAATCCGATGATACGAAGGACCATGCAAAAACTGTTGTTCTCTAAATCCGGCTTGAAGGATCATGTAAAAATAGCTAGCTGGAGCCCGTCTGAGCGGTTGGCTGTGAATGCCCTCACCCGCTAGTACTTAATGCTGATATAATTGGTTTTGACTCGCTACAGGCAGTCTGGCAAGAACAGTATGGATGCTTCATAGTCCAGAACTTTGATTATCTTCACTACCACCACACTATTATTCACACCCACACACAGAAATCTTCAGGTTACATAGGATGGACTTGTGGTTCTGAAAGGTAAGAACAAATATACAATGTTTTTAAGCTATGCAATAGGAATATCTACACAAAAAAGAATGGCATAGCATCTATACAGGGATATTCACATAACAGCATACACATTTACAGCAGTATATGTATAAACATCTTGCAGAGAGAGAGAGAACTAATTACTTAGACAGGCAAGATTTATGGCCCTCTCTCTCAGGACTGGAGGAGATCTTATCTGATCTGTGTTTGGTGCTAAAGAGTTATAAATCTTACTGAGCATGTGGGCAGTAGCGGTGTGTGGGTTAAATCAGTGGGCAAGCCAAGCCAGTAAAAAAAGCCATATTACAACCTATGTTATGATAACTCGTTCGTTCATACCCACCATGATATACAATAAGGCTGAGACAACAAAAAACAGTCACACAGTGGCAGAATCAATTCAACTGCACATACGTTTCTTTCATCACAAAACCGGAGAGCAACATCTGTCCGGTAAAGTCCACAAAGCAAATATTGCATGTAATAAACAGTTATATGACCTGCAGCATAGTCAAGCAAGTTAATGTTTTCAACAGTTTACTAAACAACTACTGATTTAGAACCACATTGTTACAGCAAGCACAAAGACAGCAGGAGCACTATTCCTGCACCATTTCAACTTAAACACTTAAACATCATCAAATCAGAGCAGCTTACCGATTGCTGCTGCTGTACACAGCCCATCTGAAAATAGCCCATCCAACCAACTACCTACCTCATCCCCATATTTTTTTTCTTTTTTTTCTGCTCTTTTACATACCAGTATTTCTGCTTGCACATCCTCATTTGCACATCTATCACTCCAGTGTTAATTGCTAACTTGTAATTACATCGCCACTATGGCCTATTTATTGCCTGCCTTACCTCCTTACTTCATTTGCACACACTGTACACAGATTTTCTATTGTGTTATTGACTGTATGTTTGTTTATCCCATGTCGCACTGCTTTGCTTTATCTTGGCCATGTCGCAGTTGTAAATAAGAACTTGTTCTCAACTGGCCTACCTGGTTAAATAAAATATATTTTTTAAAACAAGGCTATGCAGTGTATTCGGAAAGTATTCAGACCTCTTGACTTTTTCCACATTTTGTTATGTTACAGCCTTATTTTAAAATGTATGAAATCATTTTCCCCCTCATGGGTCTACACACAAGTTTTTGTTTGCAAATTTATTAAAAACAAAAAACTGAAATATCACATTTACATAAGTATTCAGACCCTTTACTCAGTACTTTGTTGAAGCATCTTAGGCAGTGATTACAGCCTTGAGCCTCAATTCTGTCAAGCTCTGTCAGGTTGGATGGGGAGCATTGCCGCACAGCTATTTTCAGGTCTCTCCAGAGATGTTCGATTGAGTTCAATTCCAGGCTCTGGCTGGGCCACTCAAGGACATTAAGAGACTTGCCACTCCTGAGCTATCTTGGCTGTGTGCTTAGGGTCGTGAACCTTCCCCCCAGTCTTTGGGTGAACCTTCACCCCAGTCCTGTGTGCTCTGGAGCAGGTTATCAAGGATCTCTCTGTACTTAGCTCCTTTCAGCTTTCCCTCGATCCTGGCTAGTCTCCCAGTCCCTGCTGCTGAAAAACATCCCCACAGCATGATGCTGCCACCACCATGCTTCACCGTAGGGATGGTGCCAGGTTTTCTCCAGACCTGATGCTTGGCATTCAGGCCAAAGAGTTCAATCTTTGTTTCATCAGAGCAGAGAATCTTGTTTCCTATGGTCTGAGAGTCATTTAGGAGCCTTTTGGCAAACTCTAAGTCAATTAATCTGTCACGTTCTGACCTTAGTTCCTTTGTTATGTCTTTGTTTTAGTATGGTCAGGGCGTGAGTTGGGTGGGTTGTCTATGTTCGGTATTCTATAATTTGGGATTTCTGTGTTTGGCCTAGTATGGTTCTCAATCAGAGGCAGCTGTCAATCGTTGTCCCTGATTGAGAATCATACTTAGGTAGCCTGGTTTCACTTTTGAGTTGTGGGTGTTTGTCTTCCGTGTCAGTGTTTGTTACCACACAGGACTGTTTCGTTTATTCACGTTTATTGCATTGTTCCAGTGTTCTGTTGTGTTTGATTAAATATTATGGACACTTACCACGCTGTGCATTGGTCCTCCGATCCTTCTCGCTACTCCTCCTCAGAAGAGGAGGACAATATCCATTACATAATCAGTCACATTTATTTATAAAGCTATTTTTACATCAGCTCATCAACTTCCTAGAAAGGCACAAACCTAAGAAGAAACCTAGAGAGGAACCAGGCTCTGATGGGTGGCCAATCCTCTTCTGGCTGTGCCGGGAGGAGATTATAAAAGAGTACATGGCCAATAACGCCAGATTGTTCTTCAAGATGTTCAAACGTTCATAGATGACCAACAGGGTCAAATAATAATCACAGTTTTTGTAGAGTGTGCAACAGGTCAGTACCTCAGGAGTAAATGTCAGTTGGCTTTTCATAGCCGATAATTCAGAGGTCAACACAGCAGGTGCGAGAGAAAGAGAGAGTCAAAAACAGCAGGTCCGGGACAACGTAGCACGTCCGGTGAAACAGGTCAGGGTTCAATAGCCGCAGGCAGAACATTTGAAACTGGAGCAGCAGCACAACCAGGTGGAATAGGGGCAGCCAGGAGTCATCAGGCCAGGTAGTCCTGAGGCATGATCCTATGGCTCAGGTCCTCCGGGAGGGGAGGGAGAGAGGGAGAGGGAAATAATTAGAGGGAGCATACTTACAGTCACACAGGCACCAGATAAGACAGGAGAATTACACCAGATATAACAGACTGACCCTAGTCCCCAGGCACATAGACTATTGCAGCATAGTCTATGTGCCTGGTACAGTGGTGGGTCGAGGGACACTGGCCTCGTCCGACGATACCCCCATACAGAGCAACCAGGCAGGATATAACCCCACCCACTTGCCAAAGCACAGTCACACCACTAGAGGGATATTAACAGACAACCAACTTAATACCCTGAGACAAGGCTGAGTATAGCCCACAGAGATCTCCTCCACCGCCCAAACCCGAGGAGTGTGCAAAACTGGACAGGAAGATCACGTCTGTGACTCAACCCACTCAAGTGACGCACCCCTCCGAGGGATGGCATGGAAGAGCACTAGTAAGCCAGTGACTCAGCCCCTGTAATAGGGTCAGAGACAGAGAATCCCAGTGGAGAAAGGAGACAGCCAGGCAGAGAGATCAAGGGTGGTTCAATGCTCCAGTGCCTTGCCGTTCACCTTCGCACCCCTGGGCCAGACTACACTCAATCATAGGACCCACTGAAGAGATGAGTCTTCACTAAATACTTAAAGGTTAAGACATGGATTGGCAGACCATTCCAAAAAAATTGAGCTCTATAGGAGAAACCTCTGCCTCCAGCTGTTTGCTTAGAAATTCTAGGGACAATAAGGTGGATTGCGTCTTGTGACCGTAGCGTACTTGTAGGTATGTACGGTAGGACCATATCGGAGAGATAGGTAGGAGCAAGCCCATGTAATACTTTTTAGGTTAGCAGTAAAACCTTGAAATCAGCCCTAGCCTTAACAGGAAGCCAGTGTAGAGAGGCTAGCACTGGAGTAATATCATTAATTTTTGGGGTTCTAGATTCCAGCAGCAGTGTTTGGCACTAATTGAAGTGATTTATCTGGGTAGCCGGAGAGTGGAGCATTGCAGTAGTCTAATCTAGAAGTTACAAAAGCATGGGTTTGCTTTTCTGCATAATTTTTGGACAAAAAGTTTCCGATTTTTGCTATGTTACGAAGATGGAAAAAAGCTGTCCTTGAAATATTATTGATATGTTCGTCAAAAGAGAGATCAGCGTCCAGAGTAACGCCGAGGTCCTTCACAGTTTTATTTTAGACGACTGTATAACCATCAACATTAGTGCCTTGCGAAAGTATTCGGCCCCCTTGAACTTTGCGACCTTTTGCCACATTTCAGGCTTCAAACATAAAGATATAAAACTGTATTTTTTGTGAAGAATCAACAACAAATGGGACACAATCATGAAGTGGAACGACATTTATTGGATATTTCAAACTTTTTTAACAAATCAAAAACTGAAAAATTGGGCGTGCAAAATTATTCAGCCCCTTTACTTTCAGTGCAGCAAACTCTCTCCAGAAGTACAGTGAGGATCTCTGAATGATCCAATGTTGACCTAAATGACTAATGATGATAAATACAATCCACCTGTGTGTAATCAAGTCTCCGTATAAATGCACCTGCACTGTGATAGTCTCAGAGGTCCGTTATAAGCGCAGAGAGCATCATGAAGAACAAGGAACACACCAGGCAGGTCCGAGATACTGTTGTGAAGAAGTTTAAAGCCGAATTTGGATACAAAAATATTTCCCAAGCTTTAAACATCCCAAGGAGCACTGTGCAAGCGATAATATTGAAATGGAAGGAGTATCAGACCACTGCAAATCTACCAAGACCTGGCCGTCCCTCTAAACCTTCAGCTCATACAAGGAGAAGACTGATCAGAGATGCAGCCAAGAGGCCCATGATCACTCTGGATGAACTGTAGAGATCTACAGCTGAGGTGGGAGACTCTGTCCATAGGACAACAATCAGTCGTATATTGCACAAATCTGGCCTTTATGGAAGAGTGGCAAGAAGAAAGCCATTTCTTAAAGATATCCATAAAAAGTGTTGTTTAAAGTTTGCCACAAGCCACCTGGGAGACACACCAAACATGTGGAAGAAGGTGCTCTGGTCAGATGAAACCAAAATTGAACTTTTTGGCAACAATGCAAAACGTTATGTTTGGCGTAAAAGCAACACAGCTCATCACCCTGAACACACCCACTGTCAAACATGGTGGTGGCAGCATCATGGTTTGGGCCTGCTTTTCTTCAGCAGGGACAGGGAAGATGGTTAAAATAGATGGGAAGATGGATGGAGCCAAATACAGGACCATTCTGGAAGAAAACCTGATGGAGTCTGCAAAAGACCTGAGACTGGGACAGAGATTTGTCTTCCAACAAGACAATGATCCAAAACATAAAGCAAAATCTACAATGGAATGGTTCAAAAATAAACATATCCAGGTGTTAGAATGGCCAAGTCAAAGTCCAGACCTGAATCCAATCGAGAATCTGTGGAAAGAACTGAAAACTGCTGTTCACAAATGCTCTCCATCCAACCTCACTGAGCTCGAGCTGTTTTGCAAGGAGGAATGGGAAAAAATTTCAGTCTCTCGATGTGCAAAACTGATAGAGACACACCCCAAGCGACTTACAGCTGTAATCGCGGCAAAAGGTGGCGCTACAAAGTATTAACTTAAGGGGGCTGAATAATTTTGCACGCCCAATTTTTCAGTTTTTGATTTGTTAAAAAAGTTTGAAATATCCAATAAATGTCGTTCCACTTCATGATTGTGTCCCACTTGTTGTTGATTCTTCACAAAAAAATACAGTTTTATATCTTTATGTTTGAAGCCTGAAATGTGGCAAAAGGTTGCAAAGTTCAAGGGGGCCGAATACTTTCGCAAGGCACTGTAATTACAGCAGGTCTCTTTGTTTCTTGGGACCTAGAACTAGCATCTCTGTTTTGTCCGAGTTTAAAAGTAAAAAAGTTGACGCCATCCACTTCATTTTCTGAAACACAGGCTTCCAGGGTAGGCAATTTTGGGGCTTCACCATGTTTCGAATATGCAGCTGTGTGTCGTCCACATAGCAGTGGAAGTAAAATATAGAAGTGAAAACAATAGTGGTTCTAAAACCTGCAATTGATTTGTCAGAGAACAAACCATCCACAGAGACAAATCTTTCCGACAGATAAGATCTAAACCAGGCAAGAACTTGTCCATGTAGACCAATTTGGGTATCTAATCTCTCCAAAAGAATGTGGTGATCGATGGTGTCAAAATCAGCACTAATGTTTAGGAGCACGAGGACAGATGCAGAGCCTTGGTGTGACGCCATTAAAAGGTACTTTACCACCTTTACGAGTGCAGTCTCATTGCTATGTTGTGGTGTAATACCAGACCGAAGTATTTCATATGCATTATTTGTCTTCAGGAAGGCAGTGAGTTGCTTTTTGTAACATTTTTGAGAGGAATGGATGATTCGATATAGGCCAACAGTTTTTTACATTTTCTGGTTCAAGGTTTAGCTTTTTCAAGAGAGGTTTTAATACCGCCCCTTTTAGTGAGTTTGGTACACATCTGGTGGATAGGGAGCCATTTATTATGTTCAACATAGAAGGGCCAAACACTCCTGTAGCTCTTTCAGTAGTTTAGTTGGAATAGCATCCAGTAGGCAGCTTGGGGGTTTAGAGGCTATGTCTATTTTCATATATGTGTCAAGAGATACAGGATAAAAAAAACTTAAGTGTCTCCATTGATCCTAGGTCCTGGCAGTTCTGTGCAGACTCTGAGCTTTGGATAAATAAGCAGGTTCAAAGAGTTCATCAATACATCACTGCTGAAGTAAAAGCCATCCTCTCTTGTTGCTTTTTAGTTAGCTTTGCGACAGTATCAAAAATAAACATTGTATTGTTCTTATTCTCATTAATTAGATTTGAAAAATTGGATGATCGAGCAGCATGGTATTGTCTTTCCAAGCTAGTCGGAAGACTTCCAGTTTGGTGGAGCGCCATTTCCGTTGTTTCAGGGCTCGGGTATTTTCTGTGTACCAGGGAGCAAATTTCATGTCAAATGCTTTTTGTTTTTAAGGGTGTGACTGCATCTAGGGTATTACGAAAAGTAAAATTTAGATCCTCAGTTAAGTGGTTAACCGATTTTTGTACTCCAACGTACTTGGGTAGGTGGAATGAGTCTGGAAGGGCATCTAGGAATCTTTTGGTTGTCCAAGAATTTATAGCAAGGCTTTTGATGATCCTTGGTTAGGGACTGATCAGATTATTTGTTGCGATTCCAAACGTAATGAAATGGTGGTCCGATAGTCCAGGATTTTGAGGAAATACATTTTGATCCGCATGATTTATTCCACAGGAAAAAACTAGATCCAGTGTATGACTGTGGCAATGAGTAGGTCCGGAGACATGTTGGACAAAACCTACTGAGTCAATGATGGCTCCAAAAGCCTTTTGGAGTGGGTCTGTGGACTTTTCCATATGAATATTAAAGTCACCAAAAATGTGAATACTATTTGTCATGACTACAAGGTCGAATAGGCATTCAGAGAACTCAGTGAGGAATGCTGTATACGGCCCAGGAGGCCTGTAAACAGTAGCTATAAAATGTGTGTCACACCCTGATCTGTTGTCCTTGTGATTGTCTCCACCCCCCTCCAGGTGTCCTCCATCTTCCCCATCATCCCCTGTGTATTTATACCTGTGTTCTCTGTTTGTCTGTTGCCAGTTGTTTGTCAGGTCAATAAGCATTTTTGTTCTCAGTTCCTGCTATTCCCAGTCTCTCTTTTTCTCGCCCTCCTAGTTTTGACCCTTGCCTGTCCTGACTCTGAGCCCGCCTGCCGGACCTCTCTGCCTGCCCCTGACTCTGAGCCTGCCTGCCGTCCGGTACCGCTGCCCCACCTCTGGTTTACTGACCCCTGCCTTCCTTGACCTGTCTATTGCCTGCCCCTGTTGGAATATGAAACCACTGTCAATTCGACGTGTCTGCATCTGGGTCTTATCTTGATTCCCGATAAGGCTGCATAGATTTCATGACTAGAAGCTCAAAAGACAAAATCGCAGTCAGGATTAGAGGCCTAATTTAACACAATAAATTAATCAGGCTTGAGCCATGTTTCAGTCAGTCCAATCACATCAAGATTATGATCAGTGATTAGTTCATTGACTATGACTGCCTTGGAAGTGAGGGATCCAGCATTAAGTAGCCCTATTTCGAGATGTGAGATATCACAATCTCTTTCAATAATGACAGGAATGGAGGTCTTTACTCCAGTGAGATTGCTAAGGCGAACATAGCCATGTTTAGTTATGCTCAACCTAGATCGAGGCACAGACACGGTCTCAATGGGGATAGCTGAGCTGACTACACTGACTGTGCTAGTGGCAGACTTCACTAAGCTGGCAGGCTGGCCAACAGCCTGCTGCCTGGACTGCACCCTATCTCATTGTGGAGCTAGAGGAGTTAGAGCCATGTCTATGTTGACAGATAAAATGAGAGCACCCCTCCAGCTAGGATGGAGTCTGTCGCTCCTCAGCAGGCCAGGCTTGGTCCTATTTGTGGGTGAGTCCCAGAAAGAGGGCCAATTATCTACAAATTCTATCTTTTGGGAGAAGCAGAAAACAGTTTTGAACCAGGGATTGAGTTGTAGAGCTCATCACTCCCCCCTAACTGGGAAGGGGGCCAGAGACAATTACTCGATGCCAATACATCTTTCTAGCTAATTTACACTCTGAAGCTACGTTGCTCTTGGTGACCTCTGACTGTTTCATCCTAGCATCTTTGGTGCTGACGTGGATAACAATATCTCCATTCTCTCTACACTCGCCAGGTTTAGCTTTAGGCACCATCATCTTCAGATTAGCCTTTGGTACGTTGGTAGCCCTGCCCCCTTGTAAACAGTGTAAACAGCTGGATGATCTTTTAAAAGTCTAATATTGCAGGTAATGGAGTCGCCAATGGCTATTTTCAATTTGCCGGGGCTAATGGTGGGAGGCTTCGGCCACTCAGACCTCGTAACCGTGGAAGGGGAGACCTGAGAATGCTCGGCCTCTGACTCCGACTCGTTGGTCAATGGGGAGAACCGGTTGAAAGATTCTGTCGACCGAATGAGCAACACCGGTTGAGCATGCCGACATCATTTCTTTCCAAAAGCCTTGAGAAAATGATCCGTCTGCAGGGACTGTGCGGAGGGACTTATACTAGTATCTGTACTTACTGGAGGCACAGACTCTGTTTCATCCTTTCCTACACTTAAATTGCCCTTGCCTAACGATTGCATCTGAAGCTGTGCTTGCAACACGGCTATCCTCATCACAAGGCGATAGTATATTACAGCGACTGCAATTAGATGGCATAGTGTTAATGTTACTACTTAGGAGGTCCTGTAGAACCATGTCCAGTTAAAGCGTCCGGGTGAAAAAGTTGATAGAGGAAAAAAACGAAAACCAAAAAGTTTGGCAGATAGCCAAGTAGCAACATACAGCACAGCAGCACTGAGTCTGGAAGTTGAGGACGGAGCTAGACTCTGCTTTTAACATCAAATAATATTTGTTTGTCCGTGGTGGAAAATGAGCTGTCATGTGCCTTTTTACTGAGGTGTGGCTTCCGTCTGGCCACTCTACCATAAAGGCCTGATTGGTGGAGTGCTGCAGAGATGGTTGTTCTTCTGGAAGGTTCTCCTATCTCCATAGACAAACTCTCGATCTCTGTCAGAGTGACCATCTGTTCTTGGTTACCTCCCTGACCAAGGCCCTTCTACCCCGATTGCTCAATTTGGCCGAGCGGCCAGCTCTGATTGGTGTAAAAGACGCTGTGACAGACAGCTGAAAAGGTGAGAAATCACCCTAACAGGACTGTGGGGAAATTCACTTGCACACGTATGGTCTTTGTACAATATGGTTACAAGATACCCTATTACAGAATGTAAGAAACAGAGGTGAACTATAAGTTCATAGAATTTATTTGTATAGATTAAACATGCTATCAAGTCAATTGACCATATAGTGAACATAAATCATTACTACATAGAATTGCAAGAAATTAGTTTTAAAACAGCCATAAAGCCAAGCTTTTGGTGTGGTGTATTCATGCATCTCAATAAACTATAACCTACATGCATCCTTACCTCCATCTTCGTCAAATTCACATTTCCAATTTCCCACCCTGATATACCAAGCTAGAATGGGCCCTGCGTCTCAACCAATAGCCAACATAATCTAAATATTCCAAGCATGGCCACAGCAACTTCCAGAGAGGATCAGGCTCCTTGGGCTTTGCGGTGGCCTCTCTGGTTTGGGTGTCCTCGGTAGAACGGTATCGCCATAACAAAGTGGTCGCATATCATTCTGGGTTCCACTGCGCAAGAGGCGGTCAGTGGAGTTTTATGAACATCAAGGCAGAACGGTGAATTTGATTTTTTAAGCCTCCGACGGGCCTCCGCAGTGCACACACAGCCTACAGTTCATCATTCTCGCCACCGTCAGAGAGAAGACAGTGAAGAAACCACCATTTACATACCTCTAAGCTGCTATGCATATTTATTTTGTTTGTCATTCTATCGTTTTTCCTGGAATTTTTGTGTTATCTGTGTAGAATCTATGTAGAATATATCCGAATTTTCCAGAAATATTTTTACCAGCTCCGTGTATTCTCCAATTAAAAAGGTGAGGGACCAGCGCTCCCCCATGCTCCGGCAGCACTACAACCCTAATAATAGCCCAGTTTGACATTTGTGTCATGCGGACTTCCATCACTGATTACAGATGGTGAATTACGAAACTATACTGCTACTCCTCTTCTTGATGGGAGCCATAATGGTTATAATTCCATTTGAAGGCATAGTGATTTTCACCTGGTTGAAATTGGCTTTTTCTAATCAAACCATGCTGATGAAAGTAAGAAACATCAGAGCGAAGTGACCAAGGAGAGATGCTTTGGTCTGTGTTATGATAAGATCTCTTTGGGTTACCCATCTGTTCCCCTCAGTGACGGGTACAAGATGTTCCCACTCAGTAAAAGAATGACCATCTATTAATATTTGAGTTCACACAAACTCTAAAACATCTCTACTCTGACTGACTGTCCCCAAATTCCTCTGGTTGTCACAGTTTCACACAGAGTGGGATGGGGGCAAGAAGGGGGGCCCCTTATGGAGACTGTAGACCCTTCCTCTCTCTCGCTCTCTCGCTCTCTCTCGCTCTCTCTCCATCCAGGATGGAGCTGAGAAACAGGCAATGTTCCACAATCATTCATCCTCTCAAGGGTATTTTGCCAATTTGTGTTGCCCTTTTATGATTTCCCTCTTCTTCGCCTCTGCTTCTTCGGTTTGACACAAACAGAGAAATTCCACAGATTCTCTGACAATGACAGCGAGAGTCGTAGAGTCCCATGTTGGATTGGCTTGGAGGGGTGTGGGGCCTGTCATATTCTTTAATTATATAATGTTGTTCCCTTTTAAGGCGTGCATCGTTGACTTAGAATTAGTGACAGACTTGAAGATGTGACTTTGGCTCCTCTCTCCATGTGTTCTGCGCTTGATCTTCTGGCCTCCTATTTGGAATGGGGTGATCAATCATTTGTTTGGGCTGGAAGACTAATTTGGGACCCAGGGAGAGGTAAATGGATAGTTGGGGGGAGTTTTGTTTCTCAATATAGAAGAAGGCTATTGCTTTCTCATGCTCTCTTGTTTTTTAAAGTTTATTTCTGTAGAGTACAGGACTGGAATTGCTTAAATCCAAGTGTTGGCGGCAGGGTTGAAATATCAAATCTATTCAATTAAAAAATCTTATTAAGCAGAGGCCAAATTGATGTTTTTCCGCCACAAGCTTCCGTCAATGTTTTTTGTAGAAACGCCTCCCATCGTCCCTTAACTCAAGGTCTCAAGACATCCCTTGGATTTCTTTTTGCGGGAGTTTGGTCTCAATTCCCCCTAACTGTGGGAGTTACAGCATATGGAGCGTCTCCTTTCTCACACAAACATCTCAGACATGGGCCATGATGAGTGTGTAGGTTGGGTAATAAAGGCCCCTGCTCTTCCCTTTAATCACACTAACATGCTGAAAGCACCCGATGCCGGCAGATGAGGCCTGTCTATAAAACCGTGCGTGAATGACTCACGTTGGAATGCAGGCTCTTTCCGCTCCTCGGTCTATATAAGCCTAGATTTGTCCCATCCGTCTTACCGTAATTATGTTCCATAGTCATACATTTACATTTGTATAGTATAAATGTTAATGGAACACACTTGGACTGGATTACTAAAGTCATATACATCATTTGGATGTTTGGGTTAATAATGCTATTATTATACATTCATGAAGACAGTTAGACAATTTCATTGAATATGTTATGTGGCTTGAGAAGCAATGGCTGTGTTCCTCACTCCAAGGACCTCGGGTGGTTTTCCTTGAATGTTGCTTTGAATGTTCTCCCAGAGTACTATAATTCCTTGTGGAGAATGGAGTGCTCATTCCTCTGCGCAATTTATAGCCTAATAGATGGTATGAGAAACGGCGGTGCGGTGGGTCAAAGCTGTGGTCACGGTTGGGTCGTGTCGTCAGGGTTCCGTGTGGGTGGGTGCTGTTGTTTGGTGTTTATGGAGTTCTAGACTAGACCTAGCTGGATCCGGACGGACTCAAAAAATACCCTGCAGTGACACACATACAGTACAGAGACACACACATGTAAAGGACAGAAAGTATTCAGACCCCTTGAAGTTTATCCTCTCAAGCTCTATAAGGCTGGATGGAAAGCATTGCCTTGCAGCTATTTTCAGGTCTCTCCAGAGATGTTCGATTGAGTTCAAGTCCAGGCTCTGGCTGGGCTACTGACTCCCCATCCCGCATGCGGGAGTGTAATCATCGCCTGACACTAATTAGCATAACGCAACGGACATAGATATCCCTAGAAAATATTCCTATTCATGAAAATCACAAATGAAATATATTGAGACACAGCTTAGCCTTTTGTTAATCACCCTGTCATCTCAGATTTTCAAAATATGCTTTACAGCCAAAGCTAGACAAGCATTTGTGTAAGTTTATCGATAGCCTAGCATAGCATTTTGTCCAGCTAGCAGCAGGTAACTTGGTCACGGAAATCAGAAAAGCAATCAAATTAAATCGTTTACCTTTGATACCTTTGGATGTTTTCACTCACGAGACTCCCAGTTAGCTAGCCAATGTTCCTTTTTTCCAAAAATATTATTTTTGTAGGCAAAATAGCTCCGTTTGTTCTTCACATTTGGCTGAGAAATCGCCCAGAAATTGCAGTCACAAAAACTGCGAAAAATATTCCAAATTAGCTCCATAATATCGACAGAAACATGGCTAATGTTGTTTATAATCAATCCTCAAGGTGTTTTTCAAATATCTATTTGATAATATATCCGTCGGGACAATTAATTTTTCAGTAGGACCGATTGGAGTAATGGCTACCTCTGTATTTTACGCGAGAGTCACCCTGGGAGCCATCAGGTGACCACTTATGCAATGTAGCCGCCTACGGCTATTCTTCAACATAAATGCGTAAAACTACGTCACAATGCTGTAGACACCTTGGGGAATACGTAGAAAGCGTAAGCTGGTTGATAGCGCATTCACAGCTCAATAGGGTCTCATTGGAACGCAGCGCTTTCAAAATATGGGGCACTTCCGGGTTGGATTTTTCTCAGGCTTTCGCCTGCAACATCAGTTCTGTTATACTCACAGACAATATCTTTACAGTTTTGGAAACGTTAGTGTTTTCTATCCTAAGCTGTCAATTAGGACCACGGCCCTTCTCCCCCCATTGCTCAGTTTGGCCGGGCAGCCAGCTCTAGGAAGTGTCTTGGTGTTTCCAAACTTCTTCCATTTAAGAATGATGGAGGCCACTGTGTTCTTGGGGACCTTCAATGCCGCAAACATGTTTTTGTAGCCTTCCCCAGATCTGTGCCTCGAAACAATCCTGTCTCGGAGCTCTACAAACAATTCCTTCAACCTTTTTGCGCTGACATGCACTGTCAACTGTGGGACCTTATATAGACAGGTATGTGCCTTTCCAAATAATGTCCAATCAATTGAATTTAACACAGGTGGACTCCAATCAAATTGTAGAAATATCTCAAGGATGATCAATGGAAACAGGATGCACCTGAGCTAAATTTCGAGTCTCAAAGCAAAGGGTCTGAATACTTAAATAAGGTAACTGTGTTTTTGTTTTTTCCATAATTAAAAAAAAAAACTGGTTTTCACTTTGTCATTATGGGGTATTGTGTGTAGATTGCTGAGGATTTAAAAAAAAATAGAATCCGTTTTTAGAATAAGTCTGTAACGTAACAAAATGTGGAACAAGTCAAGGGGTCTGAATACTTTACTAAGGCACTGTACATTCACACAGATAGATGCATCCATACGTATACACTCAAGTATGCGCACAAGCATGTATGTTTGAACACACACACACACACACACACACAAACAAACATTAGGCCCCCTTTCCTCCCCTTGAATGACCCTTCTTTCCACTGACTGACCCCCTAACTTCCTGTTGTTTTTGGGGAGAATCAGACAGAGCGTGAGAATAGTTTGGGCCACACACACACACACACACACACACACACACACACACTGTATCCTAATGTGCCATGGCCATGTCAGAAGACCTCTGGATGGAATCAATTTGTAGAGTGCCATCATCACCTGTCCACTATCCTAATCTTTACTTAATTCATAGGACATTGGGAATTCTTGGGACAAAGGACCGCATATGTTATGAGAATGATCTAAGAGCATTGGTTGCATTCCTGTGAAAGCATCTTAATGACCGGAAAAATAACAGCTCCTCTCGAGGGAATTCAATTTGTTATCCCCCCCCACCAGAGAATCCTGCATGTTTAAAACAAATACGTGATGGAACATGTAATGCCTGTCCATGCAGACATAATGAGATTAGAATATTAAAAACAGTCAAGTTCGTAACAAAAAAGAAGAAGAAAAGAAAATGTGTTGAGTGTTTTTCCCCGGTCTGTGATTTTGTCAAGAGAAAAAAAGCTGATTTCATTCTCACAAATGACTTAGCTACATGAGTTAGGCTAATGGCTTCCGTGTGTGCCGGGAGAGAGCCAGAGATGGTGACATGATGCCGTATGCACACAGACAGGCATGAAGGGAAGCTCCCCATGAGACAGAACCAAAATGGCCCCCGTCATTACGTCCTGTCAAAGAGCCACAGCTGTCCATCATCATGCCTGAAGAAATATGCCTCCCACAAACAGATTAAAAGTGGGTTCAAGAAAGGAAAGACTCCAGATTGAATGATTTAAAGTGAGGTTTAATGACCTGTTGGTCTGAGAATAAGCACTGTCGAGCTCCCTGGGGTGGTTTGTTTGGTAAACATCCATCTCCCACTCTGGTCCCACAGCCTGGCTGGCTGAACTCCAGGACTCCCACACCATAGCCTTGAATCATGCCCCAGAACCCTCTTCCTGAGCTGGGTACGGCCTGACCGGTTAACCCTTAGAAGCTCTGGAAGACTCATATGCTATGTCCTGTGAGTTGTAAGGGTTTCGGGGTTTGAGGCTGAGATTCTTGGTGGTGATTAGTGGTTTTCAGCATGATGGCTACGCTAATTAGTGGTTGTGTTCTGTGGATGGCTGGAAGTGGTTGGGCAGAGCGACATGTCTCTCCACTCTGTAATCTGAGTTGTTTCTGGTTGCGCCGCACCAGACACACTCATCGAGCAGTCTCCCCACAGTTTTGCGTCTTTGTATCAGACGGGATAATTCACAATTAATTGGGAACAGCTATAGTCTCCGCTAGGACACTTTCTCAACAACAGAGTCAAATTAAAAATGTTCTAACGACAGTCAATATTTTATTTTGTAAATGGAAAATAAGTTGGGCATCATCTTACTATACTGAACAAAAATATAAACGCAACACATAAATTGTTTATCCCAGAAATGTTCCATACGCACAAAAAGCTTATTTCACTCAATTTTTTTGCACACATTTGATTACATCCCTGTTACTAAGCATTTCTCCTTTGCTAAGATGATCTATTCCCCTGAAAGGTGTGGCATATCAAGAAGCTGATTTAACAGCATTATCATTACACATGTGCACCTTGTGCTGGGGACAATAAAAGGCCACTCTAAAATGTGCAGTTTTGTCACACAAATGTTTTGAGGGAGTGTGCAATTGGCATGCTGACTGCAGGAATGTCCACCAGAGCTGTTGCCAGAGAATTGAATATTAAATTCTCTACCATAAGCCTCGTCCAATGTCTCTTTAGAGAATTTGGCTGTATGTCCAACTGGCCTCACAAATGCGGACCACGTGTAGCCACGCCAGCCTAGGACCTCCACATCCTGCTTCTTCACCTGCGGGATCGTCTGAGACCAGCCACCCGGACCGCTGATGAAACTGCAGATTTGCACATACAAAGAATTTCTGCACAAACTGTCAGAAACCGTCTCAGAGAAGCTCATCTGCGTGGATGTCGTTCTCACCACAGTCTTGACTTGACTGCAATGGGAAAATTCTCATTTTCGATGGTCACTGGCATGCTGGAGAAGTGTGCACTTCACATATGTTTGAACTGTACCGGGTAGATGGCGTCGTGGGGGCGAGTGGTTTGCTGTATTCCCAGTCGTGAAATTTTATTAATTTATTTAAATGTAATTCATTTATTTCAATTGACTGATTTCCTTATATGAACTGTAACTCAGTAAAATCTTTGAAATTGTTGCATGCTGCGTTTATATTTTTGTCAGTGTAGATTCGTGAGATGTTTAATTTCACAAAAACTGTTGTATACACTCCTGCAGTCTGATACATATTTGAAAGGAGAACAAATGTACACTTCCTGTCCTTGCTCAGTTCAATAAACAAGCAGCTGTTCTCAAGAGCAAAGGACCAACAACAGAAAACTGAAAAATAATCAGTCAGATTTGGATATTCCTGCAGAGCACAACACCTGTGATGTATTCATGCATTCTAAATGAATTAAACACCCTGAAACTAGGGACCCACTTATGAATATGGATTTAGAATTCCTGTAGTGTGACATGGTGGAAATCTACCTGATTGTGATTCAGAGGTAGTTTTGGCAGAATTTAAATACCAATTGATTTATCCAGAGGTGCCTGTCAGACAGTGTATGTCGGGGAGGCTGCTCCAGGTTGTTTACCTACGTTTATTTGTCGAGCATGTGCCCAAGGAGCATCTTACTCTCTCTGTGCATGTGTGCTCGTCTGCCAGGCCGAGGCTGGCCGTGCTCGGTGCAGCCTCCATTTCAAGATGACCGTTATGATAGAAGAGGACCTGGAAGCCTATTTAGTTCGTATGAAGCAGCAACAGTTGAATCAGTAGCTCAGGTGCAACAATAGGTGGTATGTATTTACAGTGCAGGTAATGTAGAAGACTGGATCCAGAGTTGTATTTTGAAAAATGTGAGAAACTATTAAAAATGACATTGTTCACAAAAAGGTTGAGCGAAACAATAAACTTAGTTGAGCAAAAATAGCGATACTCTACTCGAGCACAAAGGCAAAACATCCAATAACGGATTAAGCATCAATATCCAAACTCACACATCCGAGTCTATAAACTTGCCTATAAACTTGACAAACAGCTCTCCTGTGGCCTCGAATTAGCAGAATGGACAAGAGCTGCATGAACCTGGCACAAACCCATTCATAGCTTTAAACAGGTCAATTCTCAACAAACAGTGATAATTCACTTTAAAGGCAATACTATTGCACACTTCACATTACACTGGTCAATACTTAACACATTTCTCAAAACAAAGACATCATTTACATAAACGTTACAGTTTTTGATGGACATTAAAAACAGCCCCAAAACGGGAGAAACCAAATAACGAAAGGCGTTAAACTTTTGCCTAAGCCGTGAATTTTATGGGTGGTGCTCATCGACAGCCAGTTCACAGCAGTGGTGAGTGGTGAGTAGACAGGTTGGCGTCTACCGAGAGAAAAAAACGAATCTAAACATTTCCAAATAAATTATAGGTCTATGATTACCAGACTCTGCTGTTTGTAATTAAACACATTACAATACACGATAGAGTACCAAAGTATGAGTCATCATACCCATAAAACCTAGCGGTCAAAGAGGGAAATGGTTTCAATCGTTTTTATACTATTCATTTTTCCCATAGGGGATTTGAGAAAACGAAGGGTCCATATTCCAGTGAACATTATAACGATTTTAAACTTTTTCTCCATACCAGCCAATTAATATCGTTGAAGAAGTTGCATGTGATCAAATGCTACATGCTAGATGTTCCCATTAGAAAACCTATCACATTTAGCCCTGCAGAGCTGGCCATGATTATATCCGGTAACCTTGTCAGCTCAGGGATTCAATCCAGCAACCTTTCAGGTACTGGCCCAATGCTCTAACCACTATGCTAAACTCAGTCCAATTCTACAATTTTGGTTCTTAACATTTATTTTAAACTTAACCCTAACATGAACCAGTCTACTAACCTTATGCCTAACCATAAATTAAGGCCAAAAAGCACATTTTGTTTGCCAATTTTGGCTTTGTGGCTGTGGAATTTGACTTTGTGGCTGTGGAATTTGACTTTGTGGCTGTGCTATCTAGTGGAGACCCTTAACAGATGTCCGACGGCCCGTCCTGATAATCAAACCAACTAGATCAGTGGTTCTCAACTGGTTTTACATGAACCAGGTTGTCTCAGTTACGATCCAATATTGACATTTTCGTTTTCGCACATTTTCGTTGTTGCCAAAATGCAGTCTGGAAAACTACTAGAGTGATAGTAAATGTTCCAATTATATGACAAGGGAACAACAGTCCCACCTTTTTCATCGTAAATAATTACATTTGGTCCATATTCTTGGATATTTATATATTTTTTTACTCAGACACTTTGTGACTCCTTTAGGAGAATCACTGAACTAGATCACGTTTGTTTGCCTGACTGTTCAAATAGCTCACAGTGTAGATCACCTATCTCCTCCTTGTTGCTGAAGATGGTGGCAAGGGTTTGAATCCCACATTTGTTTATTTCCCCCTTCCGGAATTTAGAGTTATATTTATTGTGTTAGCGTGTTGAGGAGAGAAGTGCACCTAACATATTGAGAATGAAGATTACGAATACATTTAATGAGGAGCTGCATCTTTCTTATGGAAAAAATTCAGATGCGTCTGGGCACACACCTTCCACGTTGTGAATTATTTTCCATAGGCTCTTGTTGATTATCCCGTACATATATTGCATAGATGTGAAGGCCTACACTTACCTGCACGTGTAACGTTTTCTATGCTTTTTGAATGTACTGGGTTGTTCGGATACTGGATGCTCATTGGCTAAAACAGCATTCAGCCGTGTGTCTGTGAGACTGTATACCATGACTATGACGTTTAACCTTTTCACCTTGATAAAATGGCTACATCAACAGCTTGACATGCCCATGTAGAAAATAAGTGTTTTGGATGAAATCTGTGGTATATGACACAAAACTACTTATTTACTGTTCTAATGATCTTGTTAACCTGTTTATAATAGCAATAAGTCACCTTGGGGGTTTGGATACAGCTAAGGGCAGCTACGGGCTGTATCCAGGCACTCCGCATTGTGTTGTTCTTAAGAACAGCCCTTAAACGTGGTAAATTGGCAATACACCCTGCCCGACTCCGTCTGGGAGTCGGGGCACTCGGCTGAGAGTCATGTGGCCTGTGTCTGGGCCGATTCTGGTGAGAGTTAACTGGCCCAAATGTATTACTTGGGGCTCGGGTCAGTTGTGGCTTCTCTCTGGCAGATGATTACACGGGCTGCTTTATATAATTAACATTTCATTATTTATTTTTCCATATCTTCTCATTGTTTCTGTGATCAAAAAATACAATTAACATTTAAATGAAATTATTTAAGAGTCCTGTGTAGTATTTTAGTATTTTCATATTTTGTGCAGGGCAATTGATAAGCATTAAAAACTTTGTGGCTGGAGCCTCCCGAGTGGCGCAGCAGTCTAAGACACTGCGTCGCAGTGCAAACTGCGTTGCTACCTACAGATGCTGGTTCGATACCCGTGCCGGCCGCGTTCAGGAGACCCATGAGGCGACACACAATTGGCCCAGGTTTGTCCGAGTTAGGGTAGGGTTTGGCCAGCCAGGATGTCCTTGTCCCATCGTGCTTTAGCGACTCCTGTGGCGGGCCAGGTGCATGCACGCTGACACGGTCCCCAGGTTTATAGGGTTTCTTCCGAAACAAAACTTTATTTTTTGTGGATGGGTATAATTTGTATGCATAAAATAATAATATTTAAAATGACTAAATCAGGTAATTGTGTATACATTTACTTAGATCTGGGGGGATTCTGGTAAAGATGGTGGCAAAGTCTGCTGAATTCCGGTACTTTTGCCGATTCTGGGCAGTCATTCATTTTGATTCCGAGCCGAGTCCGATACCCAATTCCGGGCCGATTCAATCAGTTCCGGCTCTCAGAAAGAGGGCCACTTCTGGGCCAATTCCTCATTGCTAACTGGGTACACCCTCGGGCCTATTATAAATCATCCACTTCGTCACATATGCGTCGAGTCGAGCATCAAGGACCAGCAGTGAACAGTGTCATGAACAAAAAGGCTTGATGCAAGGGGGGCTCAAACCCAAGGTTCATGTGCCCGCATCCTGGCGGGCTGTATCACCGCCTGGTATGGCAACTGCACCGCCCTCAACCGTAAGGCTCTCCAGAGGGTAGTGAGGTCTGCACAACGCATCACCGGGGGCAAACTACCTGCCCTCCAGGACACCTACACCACCCGATGTCACAGGAAGGCCATAAAGATCATCAAGGACATCAACCACCCGAGCCACTGCCTGTTCACCCCGCTATCATCCAGAAGGCGAGGTCAGTACAGGTGCATCAAAGCTGGGACCGAGAGACTGAAAAACAGCTTCTATCTCAAGGCCATCAGACTGTTAAACAGCCACCACTAACACTGAGTGGCTGCTGCCAACACACTGACACTGACTCAACTCCAGCCACTTTAATAATGGGAATTGATGGGAAATGATGTAAATATATCACTAGCCACTTTAAACAATGCTACCTTATATAAATGTTACTTACCCTACATTATTCATCTCATACGCATACGTATATACTGTACTCTATATCATCGACGGTATCCTTATGTAATACATGTATCACTAGCCACTTTATACTATACTATGCCACTTTGTTTACATACTCATCTCATTGTACATACTGTACCCGATACCATCTACTGTATCTTGCCTATGCTGCTCTGTACCATCACTCATTCATATATCCTTATGTACATATTCTTTATCCCCTTACACTGTGTACAAGACAGTAGTTTTGGAATTGTTAGTTAGATTACTTGTTATTACTGCATTGTCGGAACTAGAAGCACAAGCATTTCGCTACACTCGCATTAACATCTGCTAACCATGTGTATGTGACAAATAAAATTTGATTTGATTTGATTTGATTTGATTTGATTTGCTGTCATTTTAGAGTTAGCCGCTTTCGCGGTGTGCACCATGTTACAGTCTGAAGTCAAAATTGATTAAATATATTTTTTTCCTCACCCATCTACACACAATACCCCATAATGACAGTGAAAACATGTTTTTAAAATGTTTGCTAATCTACTGAAATTGAAATACAGAAATATCCCACTTATAGCTTTTATAGTAAATTCAACACGTTTGGGACAAAGCTGACACAGCATGTCTATGAGAGCTGTCCTTAGGGACTGTTTACCTACGTTGATTTGTTGAGCTTGTACCTGAGGAGTTTGTGTGTTTGTGTGTGTGTCTGTCTGTCTGTCTGTCTGTCTGTCTGTCTGTCTGTCTGTCTGTCTGTCTGTCTGTCTGTCTGTCTGTCTGTCTGTCTGTCTGTCTGTCTGTCTGTCTGTCTGTCTGTCTGTCTGTCTGTCTGTCTGTCTGTGTGTGGTGTTTGTGTGTGTATGTCTGTGGTGTGTGTGTGTTTGCACGTGTATATGTGAGTGTGAATTTACATGTGGGTGTGTGTGTGCTGGGTGTGTTTGACAGAGACAGAAATAGATTCCTGGAAAAAGGCTGATTGTCACCCTATAGTCAAGACTCCCCATGGGGAAGGTACATTGGCTGTATGGTTTACAAGGTTAACCTGTTATCCTACACTTGCTGTGGTTAAAGAGATATGATGTTACATATGTTACTTCAGATGTACCTTCAGTTGTCCATTTCCTGAAGAGGCAAGGCAATAATAAGGTTAGTGCTCACATCAACTACTACAATATAGGATAAAACTCGATTGATGTCATGTCCTGTGTATTAGACTAGTATTTCGCCGTGGTTGCACTATAGGCACTCTGATCCACTGGCTAATGGTAAAGCATTCAGATGCATATGACTGGGCCTTGAAACATATAGAGTGGGGATGAGGAGCAGTCTACCGTGACAGTTATATTTGATTTCGGGATCGTCTATCGATTTGCTCTCCTTAAAATGTTAGTCATCTGATTTATCCGTTTCAGTCTCTGAATTGTTTAATCAAACGTATTGCAACCAGCGCCTGATATCAGGGCATAAAACTACAATCTGCCTCTTAAATTGGCCGCACATGCGCACTAGGCCCAAGCTCGTTTTCCCCAGTTTCCCCTGGCTAAACTAGCTGAACTATGCTAGTTTTTGTCCTCATTGCCAAACGTCTTAAATACTCCACCCTCAACTTCAAAACTCCTTGCTAGTTCTACAGTCCTGTAACTAAAAAATATGCTCAAAAGATGTTTGAATTGTCATGACTGGTACGAGATATCTGTCGTAAGATGACGTGGTGAAGGACATCATTGCTACTTAACGTGGATCTAAGTTCAGTTTTGAGATCCACCGGCGTTTCTGGTGTAGGGTTAGCTGGACGTTTCTGACTGGTCTTGGAACTGTGACAATGCTTGACTCGATGGGATATGTGGTGATTTTGCTAACACACCCAGGTATGTGCACAGTCTTGTACCCTTAACCTCTTTTCAACTGACCTCACCGTGAAATGCTTACTTACAAGCCATTAGCCAACAAAGCAGTTCAAGAAACAGAGTTAAAAAAATATATTGACTAGATAAACTAAAGTAAAAAAATCTAATCAAAAAGTAACACAAGAAAATGGCAGAACAATAACGAGGCTATATACTCTTCACTACCATTATTCTGTTTTGATGACAAAGTGATTATCACCTGCATGTAAATGCTTATTGATTTTAAGAGGGCATTATCATTTAAAGGTAAGCACATGCTCGATTTAGACACATTTGTCATTCAAACGTGCTTACTAGACTCGGATTTAATTGCGATTCAAAGGAAGATGCCCTGGGGATGTGAAGGTACATTGATTATACAGAGTGAGTGTGCGCAGAGACAGAGGGACCCACGTGGCTGGGAGCTGCTGTATCTACAGATCTGTGATATTGCAGGAGCATAATTACACGCCTGATGCACTTTAATGCTTCTCTGCCTGACATGAATCAGCTGCTCATTACACAGTCCAAATGGAACACTCACATTAATCTGTGCAGGTGCCTCTTGAGCAGAGCCATCATGTCCTCCATAGCGCACGTAATGTCCTCTTTCATAGCAGGCGACTGGAACACCTACACGGGCATGGCAGCCATTGATCGATCCGATTCTGGCCAGTCAAATGTATAAAAAATAAAGCAAAACTTTATGATTTCTAAGGCAGCACATATACTAAAAACAATCCAGAAAATAACATTGTAGGATTTTCAATTAATTTATTTGCAAATTATGGTGGAAAATAAGTATTTGGTCACCTACAAACAAGCAAGATTTCTGGCTCTCACAGACCTGTAACTTCTTCTTTAAGAGGGTCCTCTGTCCTCCACTCGTTACCTGTATTAATGGCACCTGTTTGAACTTCTCAGTATAAAAGACACCTGTCCACAACCTCAAACAGTCACACTCCAAACTCCACTATGGCCAAGACCAAAGAGCTGTCAAAGGACACCAGAAACAAAATTGTAGACCTGCACCAGGCTGAGAAGACTGAATCTGCAATAGGTAAGCAGCTTGGTTTGAAGAAATCAACTGTGGGAGCAGTTATTAGGAAATGGAAGACATACAAGACCACTGATAATCTCCCTCGATCTGGGGCTCCATGCAAGATCTCACCCCGTGGGGTCAAAATGATCACAAGAACGGTGAGCAAAAATCCCAGAACCACACGGGGGGACCTAGTGAATGACCTGCAGAGAGTTGGGACCAAAGTAACAAAGCCTACCATCAGCAAGGGCATATAAGATGAAACGTGGCTGGGTCTTTCAGCATGACAATGATCCCAAACACACCGCCCGGGCAACGAAGGAGTGGCTTCGTAAGAAGCATTTCAAGGTCCTGGAGTGGCCTAGCCAGTCTCCAGATCTCAATCCCATAGAAAGTCTTTGGAGGGAGTTGAAAGTCCGTGTTGCCCAGCAACAACCCCCAAACATCACTGCTCTAGAGGAGATCTGCATGGAGGAATGGGCCAAAATACTAGCAACAGTGTGTGAAAACCTTGTGAAGACTTACAGATAACGTTTGACCTCTGTCATTGCCAACAAAGGGTATATAACAAAGTATTGAGAGAAACTTTTGTTATTGACCAAATACTTATTTTCCATCATATTTTGCAAATAAATTCATTAAAAATCCTACAATGTGATTCTCTGGATTTATTTTCTCATTTTGTCTTTCATAGTTGAAGTGTACCTATGATGAAAATTACAGGCCTCTCTCATCTTTTTAAGTGGGAGAACTTGCACAATTGGCAGCTGACTAAATACGTTTTTGCCCCACTGTAACTGTCTGTTACATGCAATATGCTTTGTGGACTTCACCCGACCGGGGTAGCCCTGATCACCGACAATGATGAGACACCCTATAGGGAGGAGGTCAGAGACCTGGCAGTGTGGTGCCAGGACAACAACCTCTCCCTCAATGTGAGCAAGACAAAGGAGCTGATCGTGGACTAGGGCTGAAGTGGAGCAGGTCGAGAGTTTCCAGTTCCTTGGTGTCCACATCACCAACGAACTATCATGGTCCAAACACACCAAGATAGTCGTGAAGAGGGCACGACAACACCTTTTCCCCCTCAGGAGACTGACAAGATTTGGCATGGGTCCTCACAGCTGCACCATTGAGAGCATTCTGACCGGTTGCATCACCGCTTGGTATGGCAACTGCTGGGCAGCTGACTGCAAGGCGCTACAGAGGGTAATGCGTACGGCCCAGTACATCACTGGGGCCAAGCTTCCTGACATCCAGGACCCCTTCCTGTGCATATTTGTAAACAACAGCTGGTGCATGAAATCTAAGGAAGTCTAGATTTTGCTCGCCTGAAGTTGAGTATATTGTGATAAACTGCAGGCCACACTACTTGCCTAGAGAGTTCTCAGCTATACTTTTCGTGGCTGTTTATTTACCACCACAGACAAATGCTGGCACTAAGACCACACTCAGTCAGCTGTATAAGGAAATAAGCAAACAGGAAACCACTCACCCAGAGTCGGCGCTCCTAGTGGCCAGAGACTTTAATGCAGGGAAACTTAAATCAGTTCTACCAAATCTCCATCAACATGTTAAATGTGCAACCAGAGGGAAAAAATTCTAGATCACCTGTACTCCACACACAGAGACGCGTACAAAGCTCTCCCTCACCCTCCATTTGGTAAATCCGACCACAACTCTATCCTCCTGATTCCTGCTTACAAGCAAAAATTAAAGCAGGAAGCACCAGTGACGGTCTATAAAAAAATGGTCAGATGAAGCAGATGCTAAACTACAGGACTGCTTCGCTATCTCAGACTGGAACATGTTCCGGGATTCTTCCGATGACATTGAGGAATACACCACATCAGTCACTGGCTTTATCAATAAGTGCATTGAGGACGTTGTCCCCACAGTGACTGTACGTACATACCCCTAACAGAAGCCATGGATTACAGGCAACATTCGCACTGAGCTAAAGGGTAGAGCTGCCGCTTTCAAGGTGCGGGACTCTAACCCGGAAGCTTACAAGAAATCCTGCTATGCCCTGCGACGAACCATCAAACAGGCAAAGCGTCAATACGGGGCTAAGATTGAATCATACTACACCGGCTCCGACGCTCGTCGGATGTGACAGGGCTTGCAAACTATTACAGACTACAAAGGGAAGCACAGCCGCGAGCTGCCCAGTGACACGAGCCTACCAGACGAGCTAAATCACTTCTATGCTCGCTTCGAGGCAAGCAACACCGAGGCATGCAATGAGAGCATCAGCTGTTCCGGACGACTGTTGCGATCACGCTCTCCGTAGCCGACGTGAGTAAGACCTTTAAACAGATCAACATACACAAGGCTGCGGGGCCAGACGGAATACCAGGACGTGTGCTCTGGGCATGTGCTGACCAACTGGCAGGTGTCTTCACTGACATTTTCAACATGTCCCTGATTGAGTCTGTAATACCAACATGCTTCAAGCAGACCACCATAGTCCCTGTGCCCAAGAACACAAAGGCAACCTGCCTAAATGACTACAGACCCGTAGCACTCACGTCCGTAGCCATGAAGTGCTTTGAAAGGCTGGTAATGGCTCACATCAACACCATTATCCCAGAAACCCTAGACCCACTCCAATGTGCATACTGCCCAAACAGATCCACAGATGATGCCATCTCTATTGCACTCCACACTGTCCTTTCAAACCTGGACAAAAGGAACACCTATGTAAGAATGCTGTTCATTGACTACAGCTCAGCGTTCAACACCATAGTACCCTCAAAGCTCATCACCAAGCTGAGGATCCTGGGACTAAACACCTCCCTCTGCAACTGGATCCTGGACTTCCTGACAGGCCGCATCCCGGTGGTGAGGGTAGGTAGCAACACATCTGCCACGCTGATCCTCAACACTGGAGCTCCCCAGGGGTGCGTGCTCAGACCCCTCCTGTACTCCCTGTTCACCCACAACTGCATGGCCAGGCACGACTCCAACACCATCATTAAGTTTGCTGATGACACAACAGTGGTAGGCTTGATCACAGACAACGACGAGCCTATAGGGAGGAGGTCAGAGACCTGGCCAGGTGGTGCCAGAATAACAACCTATCCCTCAATGTAACCAAGACTAAAGAGATGATTGTGGACTACAGGAAAAGGAGCACCGAGCACGTCCCCATTCTCGTCGACGGGGCTGTAGTGGAGCAGGTCGAGAGCTTCAAATTCCTTGGTGTCCACATCAACAACAAACTAGATTGGTCCAAACACACCAAGACAGTCGTGAAGAGGGAACGACAAAGCCTATTCCCCCTCAGGAAACTAAAAAGATTTGGCATGGGTCCTGAGATCCTCAAAAGGTTCTACAGCTGCAACATCGAGAGCATCCTGATCGGTTGCATCACTGCCTGCTACTGCAATTGCTTGGCCTCTGAACGCAAGGCACTTCAGAGGGTAGTGCGTATGGCCCAGTACATCACTGGGGCAAAGCTGCCTGCCACCCAGGACCTCTACACCAGGCGGTGTCAGAGGAAGGCCATAAAAATGGTCAGAAACCCCAGCCACCCCAGTCATAGTCTGTTCTCTCTACTACCGCATGGCAAGCGGTACCGGAGTGCCAAGTCTAGGTCAAAAAGGCTTCTCAACAGTTTTTACCCCCAAGCCATAAGACTCCTGAACAAGTAACCAAATGGTTACCCGGAGTATTTGCATTGTGTGCTCCCCACCCCACCCCTCTCTTACGCTGCTTGCTACTCTCTGTTCATCATATATGCACAGTCACTTTAACGATACCTACATGTACAGTGGGGCAAAAAAGTATTTAGTCAGCCACCAATTGTGCAAGTTCTCCCACTTAAAAAGATGAGAGAGGCAATTTTTTTGGTCCATTAAAATAACATCAAATTTATCAGAAATACAGTGTAGACATTGTTAATGTTGTAAATGACTATTGTAGCTGGAAACAGCAGATTTTTATGGAATATCTACATAGGCGTACAGAGGCCCATTATCAGCAACCATCACTCCTGTGTTCCAATGGCACATTGTCAAATCAAATCCAACTTTATTTGCAACATGTGCCGAATACAACAAGTGTCGACTTTACCGTGAAATGCTCACTTACAAGCCCTTAGCCAACAGTGCAGTTCAAGAATTGTTAAGAAAATACTTACCAAGTAGACTAAAATAAAAAGTCATTATAAAAAAGTAACACAATAAGAATAACAATAATGAGGATACATAGAGGGGGCAACGGTACCGAGTCACTGTGCGGGAGTGCAGGTTAGTAGAGGCAATTTGTACATGTAGGTGGGGGGTGAAGTGACTATGCATACATAATAAACAGCGAGTAGCAGCAGTGTACAAAAGGGAGGGGGGGGGGTGGTCAATGTAAATTGTCAGGTGGCGATTTTTATTAATTGTTCAGCAGTCTTATGGCTTGGGGGTAGAAGCTGTTGAGGTCCTAAACTTGGTGCTCTGGTACTGCTTGCTGTGCAGAGAAAAGAAAAGTAGAGAAAACAGTCTATAACTTGGGTGACTGGAGTCTCTGACAAACCTTTCTTCTGACATCGCCTATTAAATAGGTCCTGGATGGCAGGAAGCTTGGGCATATGATTTACTGGGCCGTTCGCACTACCCTCTGTAGCGCGTTACGGTCAGATGCCGAGCAGTTGCCATACCAGGTAGTGATGCAACCGGTCAGGATGCTCTTAAAGGTGCAGCTGTAGAACCTTTTGAGGATCTGGGGACCCATGCTAAATCTTTTCAGCCTCCTGAGGGGAAAAGGTTTTGTCGTGCCCTCTTCACAACTGTCTTGGTGTGTTTGGACCATGATAGTTTGTTGGTGATGTGGACATCGAGGAACTTGAAACTCTCGACCCGCTCCACTTCAGCCCAGTCAATGTCAATGCGGGACTGTTCGGCCTGCCTTTTCTTGTAGTCCACGATCAGCTCCTTAGTCTTGCTCACGTTGAGGGAGAGGTTGTTGTCCTGGCACCACACTGCCAGTTCTCTGACGTCCTCCCTATAGGCCGTCTCTTCATTGTCAGTGATCAGGCCTATCACTGTTGTGTCATCAGCAAACTTAATGATGGTGTTGGAGTGTTTGGCCACTCAGTCGTCGGTGAACAGGGAATACAGGAGGGGACTAAGTACACAACCCAGAGGGGACCCAGTGTTAAGGATCAGCATGGCAGACGTGTTGTAGACGTAGTTGATGTTGTAGTTGATGTTGAGACTGGTGTTTTGCGGGTACTATTTTTTGAAGCTGCTAGTTGAGGACTGTGAGATGTCTGTTTCTCAAACTAGACACTCGAATGTACTTTTCCTCTTCCTCAGTTGTGCACCGGGGCCTCCCACTCCTCTTTCTATTCTGGTTAGAGCCAGTTTGCAAGGTTCTGTGAAGGAAGTAGTACACAGCGTTGTACCAGATCTTCAGTTTCTTGGCAACTTCTCACATGGAATAGCCTTAATTTCTCAGAACAAGAATATACTGAAGAAAGTTATTTGTTTCTGGCCATTTTGAGCCTGTAATCAAACCCACAAATGCTGATGCTCCACATACTCAACTAGTCTAAAGAAGGCCAGTTTTATTGCTTCTTTAATCAGAACTACAGCTGTGCTTTCAGCTGTGCTAACATAATTGCAAAAGGGTTTTCTGATGATCAATTAGCCTTTTAAAATGATAAACTTGGATTAGGTAACACAACGTGGCATTGGAACACAGGAGTGATGGTTGCTGATAATGGGCCTCTGTACGCCTATGTAGATATTCCATAAAAAAATCTGCCGTTTTCAGCTACAATAGTCATTTAAAACATTAGCAATGGCTACACTGTATTTCTGATCTATTTTATTTTATTTTAATGGACAAAAAAATAGCTTTTCTTTCAAAAACAAGGACATTTCTAAGTGACCCTAAACGTTTGACGTTCTGGCAAAACACATTTTGTAGAGGCAAAAATATCCTACCCTGTCTAGCATATTTTGTTTTGTCGACATTTAGAAAGTTTACCGAAAAATGTTCTGTTTCCATCAGGCCTGTCATGACATTTTTTTTCCAACATGCACTTAACTTGCATAAAAAGGTTGGATGGAAACCTGGCTATCTAGAGCATATGAAAGATAAAGATCCCTGGCCCAAAATGATGAATAGAGGCTGAGGTGGCATCTCATCATCCAGTTTAGAGAGCAGAGTGATTCTGCAGACACTGTATGCATCTAAGCTGTTTAATGTCTAGTCTGGGGAAGAAATTATTGATATAAAAGGTGGAAATTGTGCTTATTGCTCGTGTTCTGGGTCTGTTCTTGCCGTATGGTTGTGCAGCTACATTATTGTATTATAGTATGCATTGGTTGAAGCTCAATGTTAAATTAAAATCTCCCTACCATCATATCTAAGCCAATATGGCACCAATGTCGACGTTTAAAATATGGCTCATTTTCAGTTCTGAATGAATGTTGGAAATACTTTTTTTTACTGTACTGTAGCACTCTGCTGTGCTCTACTTCAGTATCTGTCAAACCTCTCCTTGGGGACTCCCAGACATTACATTTTTTTTTTGCTGTAGTGCTAAACTAGCTAAGCAAGAGTTGAGGATTAGTTGACAAGTCGAATCAAATGATTCTAGCTCTGGAATAGATACATTAAATGGAACGGCCTTGTGTCCCGATGGAGTGGTTTGAGAACCAGTACTCTACTGCACTGTGCTGTCCAAACTTGTGAAACATAGATGTCTATGATTGGTTCAGATTTGGGTCGGAGCAAATCTGAAACAATTATAGATGCCTATGTTTGCAAAATGCATCATGTATTTCTGTATTTTAAAAGTTATATATTTTTAAAACAATTGCTGACATGCAAAACATT